>NC_066609.1:1990000-2047500 GCF_905475345.1 Vespula vulgaris
TATTTATATCTTTTCACTCGAAAAAATTCAAACGAAAATTTCTCATGAATTATCTATTATTCTACTATTATTATTAATATTATAGCAAAAAGATTTATTATTCTTATTAATATATATTTTTTTTTATAAGAAAAGATTCGAACAAAAATTATTATACTTATAGGTACTCAATATCGTGGACATTATATTTAAATGTATTTTGTATATAGTAATATACGAAATATCTAAAATATAATCTATTTATAGAGACATAATACAAAACAATTTTGTAATTTATCCGTGCAAAATGAAGATTAGGATCAATGGAGAACGACGAACAATGAAAAAATGATTTCAGCGCGGAAATTTTACGCGTGCGATGAATTAAAAAAGAAAGAAATATTAATAATAATAAGAAAAAAAAGAGAAATAAGAATAACCCAACAAAAAAAAAGAAGAAAATTATTTGAATCTAGTCAGTGCGTTGTGCGATTTGATGATTTCGATCATGTTTGAAAGATCATTCGAGTTCATTAGAAAAAGAGAGAGAGAGATGGCTTAGTCCGGCCTACGCGTTTAAATAATAGACGGTCTTGTGCGTTACTTAAAAAAATAAACAAATGAACAAGCAAAAAAGAAAAAAAGGAAAGAAAAAAAAGAAACGTAACAAAAAAATTTTGCCCCATGTTGCCCCGTTATTTGGTATATCATACCCAGGAGATATAAAGTAACATGATAAAAAAAAAGTAAAAATAAATAAACAAATAAAAAATAAAAATTTGTAGATAAAAAAGAAAGAAAGATTATGAAAGAAAAATAATAAATAAATATATTAAATTAAATTATATTAAATTAAATTAAATTAAATTAAATTAAATTAAATTAAATTAAATTAAATAAAAAAATATAAAAAAATGTAACTAAGAGTAATTAATAGTAAGAGAAATAAGAGGCATGGCGCGCGGCATTTATTTGTTAGATTATTAATAATTACAATACATATGTACGTCGACAAGTTTGGTATTTGACATATACATATACACACACAGACATACACATACAGATACACACATATATAGATACACACACACACACATATATATATAGGTTGATTATAAATTAAGTGGCAATTGAATATCTACTTTGTTAGAAGCAATAGGAAAAAAAGAAATTTATATATTTATATTAAGAAACAAGTTTCATGATTTCATGTGTCAAATATTTTAAGAATACGAAATAAAAAATCCTTGACTTCCGGTTCAACCTTTTAAACTTTTCTTATATATATATATATATTTATATTTTTTTCTTTTTCTGTTGCTACTAACAAAGGAGATATTTTCAACTGGCCTTTAATATATAATTAACTTGTATATATGTGTGTGTGTATATATATATATGTATATATATATATATATATATATATATATATATATATATATATTAAAGCATGATTAAATATTCACGTAAACGTCGATCGATCGTAATTCGTTCGAATTCATTCTTCGAAATATAGATCATTAGTTCTCGATGATTGTGTGAGAAAGAAATAGAAAGAGGAGAGAAACAGAGAGAAAGAGAGAGAGAGAGAGAGAGAGAGAGAGAGAGAGAGAGAGAGAGAGAGAGAAAGAATGAAACGATTGCCGTCCTTAAAAAACATCGATCCGACGAAAGGATTATCGATCGAAGATCGATGTTAAAATATGTATACGTACATACGAACTATAAAACTCATCACGATCCTTCTTACTCTGGATTGTTATTATCGATCGATCTTCCTCGATAGGCACGAAAAGAGTTATCACGAAGATAACCAAATTTTAAATTGAAAGTGATAAAGTGAGAGAGAAAGAGAGAGATATATATAGTTATAGATAGAGAGAGAGAGAGAGAGAGAGAGAGAGAAAAGGAAGAGAAAGAGAGAGAGATAGAAATAGATCTCAGCTATTACAGATTCCGTCTAAATTTATGAGATTCGTGCGAACGAGTGGCTAAAAATGACCTTAGAGATCAAGCAAATTATGTATACCGTTGCAGTATTTTCATAAAGCTTTAAACTCTATCTTGACGTCGACGAACAAATGCTAATAATAATTATATTCAATTTTTATATATATACACATAAACACATACACATATATACACGTACACAAGCGTTTTCATTCATGAATAAAGAGGAGAACAAACAAATCTCTCTGGATCGTTATCGATCGATCGATCGATCGATCGGTCGATTTTTTCGCTACTAATTATCATTAACACAATCATCGAGTCAGCTAAAATCGTTAGTAATTAATAATTAGAAATTATTTCTCTTCGTTTCGTATCTACTATCTATTATACTTATATATTCTAAAGTGTGTCTATAATGAAACGATTTTTGGATTCTATTTAATTTTTTTTTCTTTTCTTTTTCTTATCAGGATGATATATTGTAGACACTCTGTATAGTGTATATATACATAACTGCGTGTGTGTGTATATATATATACACATATATATAAGTCGACTTAACTTATAATCTTATTTATTATTTTACTTAAATATAATTAATAAGTTGCATCTATATATGTACGTGGTAATTAGTGTATGTTACAGTTGTTCATTAATTTCGCTATAAATAATTCATGAAAAAAAATCTGTGAAGAAGATGTTGGTGAATCTTGTACGAAGTTGTTAATAGTACCTCTTCGATGTCGCGTTCGTTTTTTTTTTCTTTTTTAGATAAATCGTGTGATAAATAATATTTATTTATTTATTTATTTATTTATTTCGATCTGTGTATGTGTGTGAGAGAGAGAGAGAGAGAGAGAGAGAGAGAGAGAGCGAGAGAGAGTGCGTGTGCATGTGTGCCGTGTGTAGAGCATTTGCTTATATACATATATATATATACATATATATTGTTTTAACAATTAATATTAAGTGTAGGATATACTTTTTTCATACTTTTATTGTCTTATTTTATTCTTTTTAAATGTGTGTGTGTGTGTGTGTGTGTGTGTGTGTGTGTATTCGCTGTGCTTCGACGAAGATTAATTTCATTATTTCATTATCGTAAACAATATATGTGTGTATACATATATATGTATATATATACATACATACATAATATAGAGCCAAATACATATATAATAATTAGAAAATCAAATAGCAAAAGAATAAAAAGTGCAAAAATTGCTTTAGTGTCATAGAATAAGTTTCAAAGGATAGTATCCATACACATGTGCTGGGACCTTTTAAAATTTTTACTTAAACAGTTTTTTATAAAAAAAATCGCCTAGTCAATCACTGAACGCAAATATCAAAGCATTATAGTTAGAGACAAAATACTTGTGTACGAGTGTCATTTTTGCCAGATCAAACAGAGAGACAGACAGATAGAAAATGTAAAATTTAACAAATTAGCAATCGATTATGCGCGCTTAGTACGTTGGAAATATGTTCATCCATTTTACATTAAATACATATATTGTCATTTATTGTTTATTCAGACCTGCCTTTTAATATCCGTCATTATTTGTGCATTTCAACGATATTGGTATATTTTTCATTTATATTTATACGTGTGTGAGACGTTATATAAGCTGTGTAAAGAAATGGAATGAAATAGATTTAAATGATATCTTCCTACCCCTCATTTTTCCCTACAGTCAAAAGAAAGAAATAAGAATAAATAACAAAAAAAAAAAATAAAAATAAAAAATAACAAAAAATAAAGAATAGGAAACGTGGGACCAACTTCGTTGAAGTCTAACGAAAATTATGGATATTATTATGGGTCTGGTAAAACAATGAAATACATAGATCGCGAATCTGTATATAATATATATTAATATTAATAGTATTATTATTATTATTATTTTTATTATTATAATTAACAGTAGCATTGTCATTATTACTATCATCATCATCATCATCATTATTATTATTATATTTATTTTTATTATTATTATTATTATTATTATTATTATTATTATTATTATTATTACTATTATTATTATTATTATTAATATTAATATTAGTATATCTGTCCACACAAATATTTGCATATAATTCCATCGTAATTTTGAATCATATTGAGATATTACAATAAATAGATCGATAGATTGATTCTTCTCGAGGTTAACGATTGCCATACATATATACGTACATAGATACTCGTTTTGTTAAACAAAAAAAGGAAATTAGAAAGAAAAATCTCGATGAGCAGCAATGTTTCCACGAGACTTTTATTTCTATTTCTATGAAAGAAGTTTATTGATATAATACTTGGAGCATGTTATTTTTGTAGAAAAAGAAATAGAACGAAAGAAATTCTAACCTTTTTTTGAGATGGAAAGTATAACGGGCTGCTGCTTCGTTCAAACTTCGTATTTTATTTCATTTCAATTAAATTATGACATTTTTGATCATAAAATTAGAAAAATTAATAATAAGAGAAAAAAAGAAAGAAAGAGAGAGAGAGGAAGAGAAATGCATTGGTATACGCCATTTTGTGCATCGAAATTAATACTGTTACGTCATTTCTCTATTACGCGCGAATTTCAAAACTATTTTTCGTCATGGCGGATTAATCTTTAAGTTTCTTTCTTTCTTTTTCTTTTACTTTTAATTTTCTAGAAGCGTACAAAATCCGATCCAAAAATTTTCTTTAAAAAGAGATTATATATATATATACATATATATACGTATATAAATATATATATATATATATATATATATATATAGAGAGAGAGAGAGAAAGAGAATGTGTGTCAAATTAAAAGGAAGTCGAATGTTTACAGACGATCGATTATGTGCTTTTCGCGCGCGCGTGCGTGTGCGTGTGCGTGTGCGTGTTCGTATGTGTGCGTGTGTTCTGTTTAGTGTAAAAAAGAAAAAAATGAAAAAAATGAAAAGAAAAAGAAAAAAAAAGGTGATACTCTGACGTAAAACGAAGAACGCTTTTGATCATCGCACGTTAACCTCTCTCTTCGTCGCTTATGGCACCGAGTATGTATAAGGACGTAGTCGAGCGTAATCGACCGAAAATGATTTCATTGGAGGGACACAAAAAACAGAAAAAACAAAAAATAGAAAACCTAAATCCCGACGATGAATTTAATCGATTAAAGCGATATACACACACAGTTCCACGATAGCGTGGCAAACGTGATTTTTTTTTTAATAGTTCTTTCTTATTTTTATTTTATGTATATATATATTTTTTTGTTCTCTTTTCGCTGCTTTTTAAAAATGTTATCAACGTCCTCCTACCTAGTCTCTTCGTATGTCTTAAAAAATGTGCACAAAATATTTATGTACCTGAAGTTAGTTATTTATTTTCTTTTTTATATATTATTTAAGTCAATGAACGAGCGTTTTTTCGTGTTTTTTCTCGTACTTCTTTTCTTTCTTTCTCTCTTTTGTTTTCTATTTTTACGAAAGTTAAAAGTTCTTTCTATAACAAAGAGAATTATAGCATATATACGTACCTTTATTTATTTTTAATATTAAAAACACCAAGACCTTATTATCATCGACGATAGGAAAGTGATAAAGGGTGCGGATTCTTTTTTTTTTTGGAGGAACGAAGAGAGTTACAAAAATATTGTCAAAGGTATGTTGCAGTAGAGAGTTATTATAAATAAATAAATAAATAAATAAATAAAGAGGAAGATCACCCAATATATGTCCATATATCGATTAAAAGAAAAAGAAAAAAAAAAAAGAGCGAGTCCTCCCCGAGGGAGAATGCGTAAAAATTAAAATTAAAAGAAAAATAATAAAATAAAGTGAAATAAAATAAAAGAAAATATAAGATAAGTTAAGAAATAAGAAACAGGTGGGAATATCTGCGTCTACCGTGAGTACTATTAGCGTTTAAGTAGATAATGTACCTATTATTATGACTCTTAATTATATAAAACGTGCGTATGCGTAAACGAGTGCCCGTGTTCTTCTTCTTTCCTTATCCATTTTTCCTCCATTGTTTCTTGTTTTCGGCTATTTTTTTCTAAAGGACGAATATTCGAAAAATAAGTAATTAAATATTTTTTAAATAATCATGTTACTAGCAAAATAATAATACATATATACATACATACATATATATATATATATATATATATATATATATATATATATGTATATTATAATAGTATACTATTATAGTAATAATACACTATATTATACTATATTATTACTATAATACACTATTAATAATTATATATATATAATTATTAGTGTACTATTATTATATAAATAATACTAATATTGTATTATACTATATATAGTATTACTATATTATATTAGGAGTAATAGTATAATACACATATATATATATATATATATATATATATATATATATATGTATAGGATATTTATTTTTATCTTTTATAAATTAAAATTTAGATAATATATATACATATATATTATATGAAAAGAAATATATTTGATTAAATAGCAAGATTACACGGGCAGTCATTAACCTGGAACAAATACCTGTTATTATTCATTTTCATTCTTTATTACATGAACAATAAATAAATAAATAAACAAATAAAAAAATTAAAAAAAGTATATATATATATATTGAAGAAAAAGAATTGTATAATAATAATCTCTGAGTTTTGCATTATTAAAGATTTGTTTGTTTCGTTTTTATTGTATTTCTTATACAGAGCTCGGGTATATTTCATGTATATTTATATATGCATAAAGATATACATATATACGTGTACACACATATATATATATATATATGTATATAAGTATATACGGACAAGCGGGGCTTATGTATATATATACACATACATACATACATAAAGATGTACGTATATTTTGTTATATTAAATAATAAGTAATAAGTCGGTGTATATTTATTATGTGTCGGGTTTTTTAATACTTCGGTTTTTTTTTGTACGTGTTTTTAACATGCGAGTCGATTGTTCGTAATTAAGAGTTTATCATTCGTTTCTGTTTTTCTTCTTTTTTTTTCTAAACTCCTTAATATGTGTGCGTGTATAGATTTGTATTCTTATGTGCGTTATACGATGTGTACGTACATACGTGCGTGTATATGCGTGCGTGTGTTCGTGTTATATGTCTATCTATAATATGTATGTATATTTATATAATTATATACAGAATGACTTTAATTCTTATTATTATTATTATTATTATTATATATATATATATAATATATATATATTTCAAATAACATCGTCAAACAATAATTTATTATTTCGCTTAAGCTACACATGTATAACATGCACTTTATGTGCCATCTATCTGTCTCTCTCTCTCTCTCTCTCTCTCGCTTTCTCTCTCTCTCTTTCATACACGTTCTCTGCCATCTTATTATTTTTATTAATTAATTAATGAATCAATCAATCAATCAATCAATTTATTAATTTCTTTTTTTCAAGCATAGCCACACGCGCACGCGTTACTCCAAGCATTCGATTTTATCATCATATATAATTCCCCCATAAAACACCATCGTCATTTATACTATAATTTTCTTTTTTCTTTCGCTTCCACTCCTTCAATTTTTCACTTCATTTTCTCTCTCTCTCTCTCTCTCTTTCTCTTTCTTCTCTCTCCGTTTTTTTATGTATTTATTTATTTATTTATTTATTTATTTATTTAGCGATTAATTTATTTTATTTTAAATAAATTGAAACGTACATGTATTCTCACTCTCTTGCAATTATTATGGCTCCTCGAAGACTAAGAACACCAAAAGCTGATCACAGTCTGTGTCTTGTTACGCATTTCATGTTCATCGATATTTTTTTTCATCTTCTTCATCTTCCTTCTTTTTTTCTCTTCAGCCAAATTCCGTATATGGAAAATTAGAACTAATCAGGGACGATAATATAATATATTTATGTTTGTCTGTTCGTGTGTATATATATATATGTATGTTTGTGTATGTGTGCGTGTAGGTTCTATATAATAGCATTCACAAAATTTTTGCCTTTCATTTCCATTCCGTCTGCGAAGAACGAACAATTAACTCTTTCTCTTTTTTTTATCTCTTTCTCTCTCTCTTTCTCTCTCTTTTACTATCATTTTTCTTATTTCATCTCCTTCTTTGTTCTTTTTTTTTCTCGTTAATTGTTTATTTATCAACGTAACTCTGGCGAGGTGATACTTTGGTCCGAAGGAACTTAAAATAATTCTGAACCTGCTGTTTTGATGATATTCGAGCCGATTTTTTTTTTTTTTTTATGAAAACGATCTGTCAAAAATTAAAGAAAAAAAAAAATAAGAAAAGAAAAAAAGAAAGTCAAGAAATTATATCGTAATTCGTTTATAATTAAATTATAGCCATACGAATAATGCAATTATAAATAAAGAAATTCTTTTTCTTATTGCAAAGAAAGACATTTTTTCAACTTACAATTAAGACTCTCTCTTTTTTTCTCGTAATAATATCACCGGCTCATTTCTTTATTCTTTTCTCTTTTTTTTCTGTTTTTTTTTGTTTTTCTTTGTATAATTATTATCAAACTTCAAACTGTGTATATGATTATTTCTGTTATATAATTATTATAAAAAATTATTATCAAGATTATTAATTATTTCAATCGACAAAATGTATGGCAAAAGAAAAAATGGTAAAAAAAAAAAATTAATAACGAGATAAAATGCCGTAAAAAAAAGAAAAGGAAAGAAATTTGTAATCTTTCTAAGCCTCTACGGATCTTTTTTTTCTTTTTCTATTTTTTTTCTATTTCCTTTTTTTTTCTTTTTCTTTTTCTTTTTTCATTCGTCCCAATCAAGAGGACAAAATTATTAATTAATCGAACGCGATAGAAGCGGCCGCGCAACGCTTTATTTCAAACGTTAATAATAATATTTAACTATGAAACATTACGCTATTATTTACATGCAATATATATATTATGTAATTATATATATATATATATATATATATATATATATATATATATATCGATCGATTCGAGAAATGTGAAATTGATTATTTTCTTTTGGACGCAATTTTCTTCTTTTTTTGTCTGGCATTATTCGATCGATAAGATCGCGTCGGAATTTCAATACACAGTTTAATATCGTCCGTCTTTCATTTCATTTTCTCTTTTTTTTTTTCTTTCTTTTTTTACGTTTCTTTATCTTTCTTTCTTTCTCTCTATTTCTTTTTATTACTTATTAATTTTATTTGAATAGTAGAATACGAGTAATGCATATATCTCACGAAGAAAGCGGTAACAACAGCGTGTTAATGTAAAATATTGTCCGTAAAAAATGGAAATATTTTTCTATAAATCATTGAGATAGGATATGAACAGTAATAAGTGTACGTGTGTTTCTGTATATGTGTATGTGTATATATATATATACGTTTGCTTTTGATATTGTAAAACCGACACGATTATCCGAACGAGTTTAAAAGACGAATCAAAAAAGAAAAAAAAAAAAAAAAGTAAAAAGTAAATACAAATGCCATGCAAGATCGATGATCTATGGCTATCGATCGATAAATCTTATCGGTATAACTTTTTACTATTTTTTTATTTCTCTTTTTTTTTATTTTTATTATATAAAAATTCTTCCTCTGTGATTGGTCTTCGCGATGATTACAAAAAAAAAAAGAGAACGAAGTAACGATCGACTATTCTTCGTTTCTTTTCTTCTTCTTTTTCTTTTTTTTTTTTTAACTTTTTCGTTTATTATCGTAATCGGTAGACAGATCGACTGTGGTCGGTGTGATAAAAAATGTATGTCCCCGTAAACAGCCACGAACACGATTAGCAAAAATCTTTATCAAAAACTTTTGAAAAGGATGTATGTATGTGTTATATATTTGTAAAGAAGGCAAGTGTGTGTTTTCTCTGACGCGTATGATTAATTTCAGTGTAATACGTATATATTGTAACGTTTGAAGTCTTCGATATAGAGCTCGCTTCTTTTTTTCTTTTTCTTTCTTATAAATGAGCCATAACGATCACGAAAATGATCCAAGTCATTCTGAGATATATTTTAAAGGACATATTTTGTAAATTATTAAAAATTTTACATATCACGCGAAAGGAAATTCTTTTTCTTTTCCCTTTTTGTTCTTTTTTTTTTTCAAGAATAAATATATTTATTAATGGTACCTTTTCTATCAGTTCTATATTGATTATAGGAATATAATTTAGGAACATATTATTGTAATTATAGGAACATAATTTTTGAATAAGTTCACATTTTTAAATGATTCCAAATTTCAGAATGTATACGTATAGATTAAAAAAAAAAGACAAAAAAAAAAAGAGAAAAAGAAAATATATGACTTGGTTATCATTTTGTTAAATCATCGGCTCAATTATTTATACGTGATAAATTTTCCCTTGGTTTCTTTTTTTCTTTCTTTCTTTTCTTTTTTTTCTATTTTCTTTCTCTTTTCTCTTCGTAAACATGGCAGTTAAGATAATTTTTTACTCGTATAATAGTTGTCACGCTACATTTCTACATTCCGCCGGCGGTAGAGCTAATAAATATCCTGACAATGTCTCTCTTTCTCTTTCTCTCTTCTCTCACAGGATTCAGAATTACTAAATCTAAATTGAATAAATATCGGAAGAAACTATCCATTTTCTTTTCTCTCTCTCTCTCTCTCTCTCTCTCTCTCTCTCTCTCTCTCTCTCTCTCTCTCTCTCTCTTTCTTTATATACCGCATTTCCTATAATAATATAGTTATGTCTCGTATTCCACGTCTTTCGTAGGCCTCGACAAAAAATTAATAATAAACTAATCACATTTTTAAAACATCTCGTCGCAGAGGGCACATATTTGAATAAAGTACATGGAACCTGATAATTCACGATAATGCGTTTTGCCTCAATCGTAAATGCATCGAAAGAATAACAGAGGACAATGATCGACGCGATCGAAATACAGAAGTCGCGTTTATAAGATTCTTTATACAGGGTGGAGTTTGAGGGCTTGAGTCGACAAAAGTCCTTAGATGATTTTACAAATCCAATTACTCTTTTTCGATCGATACTTTTTAGTCTAATTTTTTTTTCTCGTTTACTATTATTTTTTTTTCATTTTATCTTGTTTAGATTGTAAAACTTTTATAGTAATCAAGTCCTAATTGAATTAGGCAAGTCTAACAAATCGTCTCGTAAAATGTTACAATTGATTTTTAAAAATCAACTAGGGATTTTCAGTCCCCTCTTTTTTATCCCTGTATACATACATCATACATACATACATACATACATACATACATACATACATACATACATACATACATATATACATACATACATATATATATACATATATATGTATGTATAAAAAAAAAGGAAAATACATATTTGGTCCGGGCACATTATAGGCGGTGCACTACCAATGTAACGTAACAACAGGATTGTTAATAACGTTACAAAACTTATGGCACTTTGACAACGAAAGCTCATAGACATATTTATATCTTTCGTTAAACAAAAAGACACAACACAGATATATATATATATATATATATATATATATATATATATATCACTTTCGATTTTCCGGTCCCCTTATATGAAATAGCTGAAAGCTGATTAAAAGGTGCTTCGCTGAAAATTGTCCATCCATAATCGATTGATATAAGATCAACAAAACATTCTAGCTAGCTTGAGATTGTATAACCGGTGCACCTCTGTGTAACATCGAAGCAGGTCGTGATTTTCGACCAGTATTATTAGCCGGAAGATTCGTAGTAGTTTGTGGGTATTGTTGCTGAGCAATCGATTGGGCTATCGCTGAATCTCTCTTTGGTATTTCCGGAGGTGATTGCAACACCTCCATATATTCCCGTATTAAATTAGCTATTTGGTGTGCCTAAAATCAAAAAGAAACAAAAAAAAAAAGAAGGAGTTAAATTTTATTATAGGTTACATTCTCCTGTCTTTTTTTTTATTTTTTATTTTTAAACAGAGATGAATTTTAGGATAATTACCTGCGAAGTTGTTAATATAACCTTGCTCTGTTTCTTATCGGTACAGGTGATAATCATGAAGCTACTAACTGCGGGATTGTAACTGAGAATACTACTGTATTCGTAAGTACAAAGAGTATTCCTCGAACGATGTTCGAGCAAATGAAGTCCTAATTGATCGACTGCAAGCCAAAGGACTCGGGGCCAATTCGAAGTGAATGATTGCATCACGTCGAAGATCGTTGCCCTGTGCAAAGGCCAGGATTGTATTAAATTTAAAAAGGCTTTCTTGGCCTCCGGCGGTGTCATCCCGCGTAAAGATTGATGATGCTGAAGTACTCCTTCTATGCAAACAGTTGGTACTAGTCTTGATGGTAGGCAGTGACTCGATATCGTTCTATATTCTTGCTCGGCAAGGCCATCGTGACAATCACCGAGCTCCAATTGTGCTTGCAAAGCTGTTAACATGATCTACGGAAAAGAAATTATTAATTATTAATAGAATAGATAACATCGAATAAGATTTTCTTTTTGCATTTAATAACCTTCCCTTTCCATCTTAAAATTTATTATCAAAGAAATCCTGAGTGCTCGTTTATTTGCTCAATATTTTTTATTAATTAATCAATCAATGGCAACAAGTATTTTGTAAGACAAATGATCAATACATATGAATAATTTCGAGCAATATTTATAATAAAATATCATTACGTGACAAAAGCTAGTAGATCAGTATAAACAACTATTGGCTCTGGATAATATCGTAAGTACTGATCATTTATTTATATAAAATACTCGACGTATTATTTCTAAGAAAAAAAAAGGAATTATTATTTTTAAGTTTAAGAAAAAATTAAGAAATATTTACGGCTTCCTTCTCGGTAATTGGAAAGCGATCAGCGCGAAGATCGTGAAGTACTTGATGATAAAGTAACTCCTTTTCCACTGGATCGTCAAGATTCATATACTGATCGAGGAACAAGTGTTTTTTGAATAAGAAAAAGTGATGCGCGTGTTTCCTCTGCGGCTGTTGACCTTGCTGAGACGCACTGGCTGTTCTGTATCGTTCCCATTTGGACATTACGTCCGCTATTTTTTCTTCGGGAATAAGAGCACGTTCGGTAGGTCCTAATACCTCGTAAATGGCATAACCTAGATTATAATAATAATAATAATAATTTCTTATAAAATAATAATATGTAAGTATTATCGTAAGATCAATATTCGTTATATACCCATGGCTGTCTCTTCAAGGCCAATTTTAGCTTTGATTATCTCCATTACGTCTCTAGCGGTAGCGGACGGATGAAATTCAACGGCATGATATTGTCCATCCATGAAATGGAATCTAGCATAGATCGGTCTACGATTGATCGTACACATGATCTCCTCTCTGCTAGGTGGCCATTGTCTTCTTCTAGTTCCTTGGGTCTTGTAAAGACATTTTTCGGCGAATCTAGCATATTTACCTTCCTCGGTGACGTAATCGCTTGAGCACCGTTTCAAATGGGCAATAAGATATTTCCTAATGATCTTTTGCGGCGGTAGAATAACCGAGCAGGCTAACGAGAGCAATGCCCAATGCCTCAAATTGACACGACTGTTTGGATCAGGATGGTCGGTCGTTTGTTTGATCAATTGCAAATACAATTCTCCTAAAAGATTTTCCTTTCTTATACACCTTTCCATGACCGTCTGTATCAGGTTGACGTGTTCGTCTTCGACCCTTCGAACGGTATCGCCATTTTGTCCTAGACCAGCGTAAGTTAAGATCAATTGGAAGACGCTAAGTGCCATTTGTTCGTCCGGATCAGGCAATTTCGAAAGACTCTGTGGTATAGGCTGTCTGCTAAAGGCCCAATATGCATAAGGAAAACCTTTGTAGGTTTCACCGTGATCGGTTGCGCTACCGTGTTCTTGTCGTAACTTTTCGATCCTATGTTTGGATAATCTCCTCAATGTATTCCTCAGAAAACCACCACCGGAATCTTGTGGTTTTCTCAATATCTCACCGTCGACCAATGTTCGCCGACAATTGACCAAATTATGATAAAGCCTTATACGATCCTCGTTGGTGATACCCTTGAATTTTTTCGTAGGAACTTCGTTCTCGGTTATCCATCCTGCTAAAGCAGGACAATAACTAACGATCAGACTACCTATTTCATTTTTTTGCGCCGTCTCAAATACGAAACACTTGTGTGAACTGTCAGGATTGTGTCGTAGCAAGGAGATCGTTATAAATGAGTCACTTGGATCCAACATTATACTTTCAACATCCTGATAACGATATTCCGACAATACGAATTTATCGTCGGGTTTGATCAACATTAAGCCGTCGCAATTAATACCCAGTATCAATTGATTTCCATAGGACCAATATCCTCGATACGTGACATTGAACATAGTCGTACCATAAAGCGGATATTGCATTACACAAGATAGATATAAGACTTTAGCTGCTAATTCTTTTCGACCAGCTCCGTATTGTCTATGAGCTTGAGCTATGATCGGTACCCAAACGTCATCTCCACGAGCCCGACTGATCCTATACGGCAAAAAGCTATCGACCTCGCTATAATAATCTAATCTGTCGTTATCCTTTGGATCACCCAATGCTACCTGAGCTTGCAATCCTGCCAATTGTAGAGCTACTTTCTCCGATACTGGGAAATCATCGCACTAAAAAAAGAAGAAGAAGAAAGAACAAATAAAATACAAATACAATTCATAAACATCTATTAATATTCAATGATTATAACGATCCATTTTACGTTCGACAAAACAAATCGCCATACCTTAACAACGTTATATACAGCTTGAGCATAGAGCATATTCACTTCTACAGGATCTTGAGAGATTTCTCGCGTGTTACGGAAGAGTCGCCGTTTAAATACGAAACGATTGTCTCCGCTTCCCAAAGTTGCGTTATTTCCACGTCGTAACGTCGAGAACGTTGATTGAGATGTGTTCAATTTGCATTGCTTCCTACGGAGGAATATCGAACGATTACGATTTGATCAAAGTACGAATGGTACTTTAATGGCTGAATTAATTCGTTGGTTGTAATTCATTTTTAGGATAAAACGTTTGAAAATACTTACATTTCCCACGCAGCGATCACGTCGTACAAATAATCGTGCGCTCTGACATGTTCCTCACCGTCCGGCCTGCTTTGATAGATGGCCCAACCTTCTAACGATCTAAGGCCCAATTTATCAGCTAATTTGGCTACGGCATCGGCTGCGGTATCGGTTGGATGTACGTCGATAGCTTTTGTTCTACCATCGAGAAAAAAGAATCGGCATACGATCGTACCCAATCGTCTCATAGCAGCAATCTCTACCGTAGAAGGTGGATATTGTCTGCAGGAAACCTTCGTGTTCTTGCAATTGTCGATACACCATTGCACGTATTGTCTAAGTTTACCCTCCAATACTAAATTCTTCTTAAGAAAGGATACGAAATATTTGTAAAGCAATTTGCTGGGTTGAAACGCTACGATTGCCAAACAGAGCAACAACCATACGCGTTCGGCCCACTCGGGATTAGGATTATTAGTTGCTTGTCGCATACACTGTACAAATATCTCATCCCTTAATTCTTCCCTTTCTATTCCATATCCGATGATACTTTGTATAGTTGCTATTTCTAAATCGAGCTTCATCTCACCACGAATATATTTACATAAATCCCTGAATACCGAACAGGCAACGTTAACGTTATCTGGATCGTACATATGAATATGAGAATTTGGTATACTAGATCCTTTGTAATAGGTAACCATCTCGTATTTTGGTATATATTCCACACTCTTCCCTCGGGATTTTCTCGTAAGCGTAGCCATTATAGTTCCTTCCGGTGATCTCTCATGGCTATTGAAATAATTCTGTGCAAATTCAACGATATCGTGATACGTAGTTTCGATATCCTGTTCTCTTTTGTCCTCAAGTTCTTGCAATTTACGTTCCACCCTACATTTCCTTCTCTGTTCCCTTTCGATAGGCGGCTGAGGTACTTGCGGTTGTTGCTGTTGTTGTAATTGCTGCTGTTGCTGCTGCTGTTGCTGCTGCTGTTGTTGTTGTTGCTGTTGCTGCAACGGTTGCTGTTGTTGCTGATCGTGACCATTTTGTTGGGGTTGAGGTACTTGCGTTGGATGATGATGATGATGATGATGATTGTGATGTAGATGATGTCCATTGGAATTTTGTGATTCTGTTAACGACGGAGGACTACCAGCAAGTTGTTCCTTCATTTTGTTAATCGGTACTGGTGGTGGAGAGCCACAAGAGTCACCGTTCATTTGTCCCGGGCTACCATTGATCATGATAGGACTACTAGGCCCATTTTCTTCTCGCGGTAAAACAGATTCGTATATCGGCTCTCCGTTATCAGCCGAGGAGTCACCGTTCAATGCCAACGGAGGAATAGGTGGTGGCGGAGGTGGCGGTGGTTCGGTTGGTTCTGGAAGACTCGGTTGACCCAATTTTCCCGTACTTCCACCTATTCGTTGTGCCTGCTGTACCGGGGTAACGTCTTGGCCATTAGGTGTGTTCATTTTCGATTCGATCTTCGAATTCATTTCCATCTCCTGCTGTATCACCGTTTCTAATTCGACGTCCAAATCTTCTACGAGATTATCCATCTGTTCACCGATTTCCTCGATTATCTGATTGCTTTTCGTCGATTGAACGTCCGATAAAAAGGAAAACAAATTGTCTAAATCGACCGACTGCAAATCCGACGCAGCTATCTTAGAATTCATCTGTTCTGCCATTTGGGTCAACGTAGCTATCTCCTCTTGTGCTTTTCTGAAAAGTTATTAATATCATTAGGATTAGAATATCCTTTTATTTCGATTTTTAGTACAATTTTTTAACGCTTCGTTATAAAGAAGAAGGAAATAAAGAAA
Source organism: Vespula vulgaris (assembly GCF_905475345.1). NCBI lineage: Eukaryota > Metazoa > Arthropoda > Insecta > Hymenoptera > Vespidae > Vespula > Vespula vulgaris. Next base: position 2,006,818 of record NC_066609.1, read on the forward strand.
GAAAGAAAGAAACGAGAAAAGCAGAAGCTAATTTGATTCGTCAATTAATACTGCCACACGTTATTGATCAGAAACGAATATCTGATAATAGGTGATGCATATGTATGTATATGGTACATTCACACACTGACATGCTCGCGTTTGCGTTATACGCATGCATCAAAGGGTCGTTTATTCGTCAGTCGTATCTTCTTTTTTTTTTCTTTTTTTTTTTTGACGAACTTACCCTGGTTCCATTCCAACAATACCATTGTACTGCGCGCTATAAGAGACACAAACGAAATACTATTAACGTATCGTCGACTGCTCTATTTATCAATTATTCCCAGACGAATGTGAGACTACCGTTTGTACAGGGTGCTCCTACTACTTGTCAGTGACATCCGAAACAATTGTGATAGTTTAATTTTGCATAGCAAAGTGCATTTTGTGATCCTAAAAATCATTTCTTCTCTACTTCCTTTTTTTTTTTGGGAGAATACAGAGTGGACCGAAAATATCTAGGTCATTCGAAAAATCAATTACTCTTCATCGAGACTTTTTAGGCTAATAACTTTTTTTTCAGATCGTTAAACTACAAACCTAACTACGAGCCTGGAGAAAGAGTAATTATCAATTTTGAAATTTCACTTAGGAACCTTTGATCCATTTGAAGATTTTTAATCTATCAACGATATAATAATCTATATACGTCATCATATTTAATCTCATCATACGCGTTTCCCATTCTAAAGGATCACCCTGTACACCGTACTATTTATTCCATGCATATAGACGAACAAATTCATATCGTTCACCCTTACATGTTCATATCCAGATTGTATGGATAATAATATATATAAAATACCTTTGACTCTCCTCCAATGCCTTCTTGTCCTCCATCAATCTTCTTTCTTCCTCCAATCTCTCTCTCTTTCTCATTTCTTCGTCCACTCGTCTCATTTCGCGCAAAGCCGCAGCTACTTCCCTAGCAAAAACACCTCGCAAATGACTCTGTATAATAATGGCAGCTCTTCGTTTACGAATAAATATTATGCGCAATTTCCAGCCCCTGTACGCGTGTTGGACTTTTAACGCAGCCTCGCGGATCTTCTTGTACTCTATAAAAATTATCGAAAAGGAATAAACGATTACTAAGGATCGCGAAATTAAACATTATTCATTGTAGAAATTTAAGAAAGATAAACACCATCACCACCACCACCAACAACAACAACAAATATATATATATATATATACCCTTTCGTACTACGTAGCCTCTCCAAATCTTTTGTATCATCAAAGCATTACTGCTGACCATCTGATTCCTCGAATCTTCCAAAGGTTCGTGTACATAACTCCGAAGGAATACTTTGGTCCTACCAATTTGCCATTCGGTTTCCGGTATACCTTGGCTACTTATCAATGATCTAACAGCTTCCCTCTCGTCACGGGACAACAAATTTCTTCCTTTGTCAAGACATCGATATCTAGCTACGAAATCGTGAAAGCCCATATGTATAGGGAAACCTTCCTTTCTTATACGAATTATATCCAACATCCCAAGGTATTTGAGTTGATCGAGTACGAGTTTCTCGTCGTAATGATTAGATACTTTTTCCATGTTAGGTTTGATGCAACGTGCGTACCAGGGCGTCGTTGCTTGCAATACGTCGACTAGAGCCTGTAATTGATGTCGAAAGGAATCGCATAATGTAGGTTTGCCCTTTGACGTTCCGCGAGACATGGTTGCTGCAGCGTTACCAGTTGCACGGGCTACGGTACATCCTAAGAGATCTTGATAAACCGTTATCTCTTGGACGAATTCGTTTGTACTCCTGGACATAAAGTCGAAAAATACGTCTTGCTGTACGTCCCTGTTCTTTTCGACGAAACCTTCTACGGTGTATGTTACGCAACCGGCGTAATGCCTCACCCCAAATTCTTTTTCCCATCTGCGACGATCGTCACCCTTCACGTAACACGGATGATTCTCGAATTCCGCGTGTAGGTTAGTTAAATACGCGAGATCGGAACCCTTCGGCATATGGCATTGTTCGGTCAACAACTTTAAAACGCATCTAGGTGGTTTCTCGATCAATTCTAAACACATAGTGTTGTCGGTGAACGTTATGTGAGAATATTGAATCTCTTCTTGACGATAGAGCTCTTGTTCCAATGCAAAAACGTAATGATTGAAGAACTTGTGAAGTTTCTCGTTGGTATAATTAATACAGAGTTGTTCGAAACTATTTACCGCGAAATTCTCGAAGCCAAATATGTCTAATACACCGAGAAATCTCGAACTGTCTTGTCCTGGATTCGTACAATTATTGATATGATTTATAAGCCAAGCAAACGTTCGGGAATATAATGCTTTGGCCATGGCGTGTCGATTTTCTTTGGCTTCTTGCACTTTCAGAGGTATTTCGGTGATATTACCACGTACGTTGATCTGTCGTATCAATACAACCTTCCTTAGATCCTCGATTTGAAGACCTAACAATGGTGCCACCGTTTCGATTATGTCGTCATCCTCTTCCCTCAATTCGCACCTCTCCCCGTCAACATCTTCGAAATTCAAATTACCCAACCATAAGATAGCTGATAGTACACGGAATATTCCTTCGCACATTTCCGGTGCAACCTGTAAGGTTCGATTATTCGATTAGAAATATACATTAAAATCAATATCGAATTGCAAATCTCTAATAAATTCAATATGTATCTCCTCACCTGTAAAACATTAAAAGCTAATCTTAACGCATCGAGTTTCTTTGAATCCGATATACCTCCAATTTTAACGCATCCAGATTGATTAAGATATTTATAATGAATCGCTGGCATAAGCTTGTACTGTTCAGCAAATTCCTTGTCCCTTGTGCCAGCTTCAACCAATTGATAAAGTACATGATAATTCCGTTCTCCGGGACTTTGAAATGTAATACGGCTTTGTTCCAACAAATAGTCCTGTATGATACAACCCTTTATCATCCATTTACTATCGAAACAAACTTGCATGAACTTTCCAAATCTCGAACTGTTGTCGTTACGAACGGTCTTTGCGTTACCTGTGTGTATACACATCATTTAATAATTATTTAATACCAAAGTCATCTTGAAGCTTGCCGAAAGTTTCTCTCGGTTATCTCGAAAGATAAGAATTATCGTTTGTAATTTTTTTAACTAATTTGTTTTTCTTTTCTTCTTCAGATTGTAAAATTACAAATCCACCCTGTAGGTATGAGTAAATAAACCCTTCTCTTTTTACTATCGTTAATATCGTAATGCTAATGTAATGGGGAAAAAGATCATAAATACCAAAAAAAAAAAAAAAAAAAAAAGAGAGAGAATAAAAAGTATCTTAAATTTTTAAGGAATAGTTCGATATATCGTAACGTTAGGGAGAACATTTCGATTCTTATTAATCCTTCCTTTTCCCCCATGACCCAGATTCTACCCCTCGCTACTACTGCATTTTACACCTGAATTGCCACGCTCGTCCTTGACTCCGACCACTGTGAATCCTGCCTTTTCATTTGAAATGACATTGCCAAGGAGACCCGTGCATAGTCGACGCGAATGAAATACGGGGGTGGTGAAATCATTTGCGGTTTGGTTCCTTTCATTCATGTTAAATGACTTTTATAAGTAACATCGTATAGAATATAAGAAAAAATGTATTCCGCGGAGAAACGAAAGAATAACGATAATAAAGGAAATAAAAAACGTGCAATGATATTTAAAATAATAATAATAATAATAATAATTTTTTTAATAATAATAATAATAATTTTTTTTTAAAGAGTTCCTAAAGCCGATTTCAAAAATGTAATCATTCCTCTTAATCTCCTCTTAAGCTTATTTTAAAAGCATCAAATTTATAAACTGGTTTTGCGATTTCACAATTTGAAGGAGAAAAGATGTAATTAAATATTTTGTCTCTTTCTTTTTTTTCTAATCACTACGAACACTTTTTTAGCTCACTTTTATTGAGCGATCAATTAACGATCGTGAAAAAAGTCGTGTTAATCAAAGACTATAATTACCGAAAGCTTCGAGAATCGTATTGGCTTCCAATATCTGTTGTTCCACCCAAGTGTCGACGTTGCTAGTCACCGAACATAAATACTGCAAGATGAATTTCGTTGTTTCGGTTTTTCCAGCACCACTCTCGCCAGATATAACGCAGGATTGATTGCTTTTCGTATCTTGAAGAGATCTGTAAGCTGCTTCGGCCAACGCGAAAACGTGTGGCTCGAGTGCACCCATTTTTTGTCCATGATAACGACTCACGTATTCCTATAAAATTGTTCAACAAATCAAATATATAAACTATATTTGTTCCTGTTCGTATGAAGGAAAGATAGAAAGTAATTTTCATTTGTTATTCATCTTTACCAAATCAAATTCATACTATTCTTTTTTATCTTTTTTCTTTTGTCTTCTATATCATTATTCATTTTTCCATTCGTTTTATATCTAATAAAAATCTAATCGATTTTATTTATTCGATGATCGATGAAAATTTGAACGATCTATGATACGATCTATTTTATCTTCCTTTTTTGTCTTGGCTGAATTTTTATTCGTACTCTTTTACGATGTTGCAATTAACGCATAAATGTATATATGCATTCGTGATGATTCTTCGATAACAAAGAGATTTGAAAAGAGGGTAAACGACAACGACGAGAGGGTTTTACATACTCCTCTTGTTAAGCCGATTAATTGCAACGCGATCCGATCCGATGACGTATGTAGAAGCTACGATATTTACGAGCGAGTTTCACTGATCCCCTTTTAGTTTGTAGGCTAACTCCCTCGGGAATGGTATTCTGTATATATGTATATATATACATATGTATATATATACGTATATATAGGTTCATTTAATGGATTCATGTATATTTCTTATTAACGAAGCTACATACCTCGAAATCAAATCAGAAGATTAATTCAAACTCATTTTCGTGCATAGATCATTATAACAATATAAATTAATATATATAAATAATGATATAGTAATATAATATATATAAATTCATATATAAATATATATACGTATATAAAATATATATATAAAAAAAAAGAGTAGATTTAATTAGTACATGAAAACGTTATTTAAAAAGTCTCGCTTTATTCTTCATCATTAAATTTATTTACTTACTTATCATTATAAAGAATTAAATTTAATCCCTGATATTCCTTCATAAACATTCCTCGCTTTATACGAAATTTCTTCTTACTTTTTACCGAATGTTAAAGTCGTAATAGAGTAACAAATTTAAGATTAAAAAAAAAAAAAAAAAAAAAAAAAAAAAAGAAAATGAATTAGAAGCAGAATTTACAAAAGCTAGGTATTCGGTTGGTTTATTAACGTATCCAACTTTATCGTTTCCCCACCCGTTTTCTATAAAAACTGCTGATACTAAATTATTAGAACCTAGCTTTTTGGAGACTCTTAATTTCTCTAGCTTTACCAAAACGTTACGAGCTTTCGTTTAGCTTCGGTTTATACTGGATACATTGCTACACACATACATACACACATACATATATACGTTATGTATGTAAGCAAACCGTCCCACAGAAAATGTGGTCTCTCAGAACACCCTCTCCCCTCCCCCATTTCCTCTTCTCTTCCCTAGGTGTGGAGAGGAGAGTTAGCTTGCTTGCTTGCTTTTGCTTGCTCGCTTCGAAGTAGAGCAACCCAGTTTTGTGTCAGACGAGAACACCTCTCTCTTTCTCTCTTCTCACTCCTCTTTCTCTCTCTCTCTCTCTCTCTCTCTCTCTCTCTCTCTCTCTCTCTCTCTATTTGTTAATCGTGACGTACATTAAATCCTAACAGCAACTTTTCGATACATAACGAGATCGATCAAAAACGATACTCCGAAGTCAATTTCGAACCGTATCGATCCGATTTTACGATCGATTTTCGAAAATTGATTTATAGGAACGAATAGACGGGCCAAAAGTTCTTAAATGATTTTAAACATCAATTACTTTCTTCTCCGAGAGCTTTCGCTGAAGTTGTTGTTACGTGCTTGTAAATTGACGTGTTTAATTAGTCTCTAATTTGATAATTTCAAAGGGAGCTTATTATTTGAAAGTATTTCGAAAAGGTATAAGTGAATCTGTTTTTTCTTTTCTTTTCTTTTTTTTACTTTTTTTTTGTTGTTTAAAAACTTTGGGCTCATCGTTGTAAAGATTTTTTTGTTGTAATATTCAACTCGTTTTATATATATATATATATATATATAAATTTTGTGTTTAATGTAAAAAATAACACATAACATATACTATATATATATGTTTGTATTAATTTTTGCTTGTGTATTTTTCTGATCGGAAGTGAATGGAAATTAGTAAATAATATCTAAATTAAAAATCAATGATATCATTTTGCACGTATATAGCGAAAAAATTCAAACAAATTAAACCACGTAAGATAATTGATCAGATATAATTAATATTATTTCAATTACTTTAATAACACAGTAAAAGAGATCAATGACCCTGTATTTAAGCTTGTGGTTAGACGTTAAATCTTTTCGGAAGACCAAAAGGCATATTTTTTTTTCTCTTTTCTTCTTCCTTGTTCTGTTTTGCTTTGTTTCTTTGTTCTTTTCTCTTTTTCTTTTTTTTTCTTTTTTTTTTTTTTTTATCAAACATCACTCTCGTCCGTGTCTATTTTTGAAAGGAAATTATCTTGAGGATATATTTTTATCGTGACCCTTATGGATAAGCTCTTTCAAAGACCGAGAGCTACTGGCCGTAGATATCATCCGAAGGAAAATAAACGAGAGTTTAAAAATAACATGCGTGCATACAATATGTATATGTACATACACGTATATATAGTATATACATATATACATATATTCCTTTAATGTGTCCAGGTGGCGGCTGTTGCTCTGAAAGCACATCGATAACACTATCCTCCTTTTTCCATGAGGAAAAGAGATGCATCCCTTTACCATTACTCAACGTTGTATTACTCTGCTCAAACTCATGAAAATTTTACAGTGTTAATTCAAATGATTCATTTGAATATTCGAATGACGTTATATGAAAGAGGATTAATTAATTTTTATTCGTTCTTTTACTTTTTTTTTTATTTTATTAGTTTACGTCATTTTTTCGTTTTTATGATTTGTAAAAATCAAAGACAACGGTTTGATAATCTCGATTATTAATAAAAAAAAAAAAATGATCTGATTCGTTGTACTATTTCATGTTAAAATTATTCTCACTTGTTAATCGTGAATCTAGGTATGTTGATCGAAAAGTGTCTTTGAGTTTAAAGGTGGTTAGCAAACAGTGGATCCGTCTCAAAGGCATGAGCTTTCTTTCTCTCTCTCTCTCTCTCTCTCTCTCTCTCTCTCTCTCTCTTTCTTTCTTTCTCCTCTTTTTCTCTGTCTCTTCGCTGCTCAAGCTCGTTCTTCTCGTCGAGTATGACACGTCGAGATCCGCGGAAATTACACGAAGGAAATGGGGTTGCGAAGCTTACACATCGAAAGAAAAAAAGAGAGAGAGAGAGAGATGAAGAGATAGATAGATAGAGATAGAGAGAGAGTTCACCACTTCTCGGTTCATTTCTTTATCGGGTCAAACCGTGTTCATTACCATATCGGTTGAAAGATTTAAAAGTGATCGCGACGATCCAGTTTTTAAATAAAAAAAGGAAGAAATTAAAGAAAGAAAAGAAGACAAGAAAAGCAAAAAAAATATCAAGCGAACATTTCCTTTCAATTTTTCACACTAGAAAATTACTGAAACTCGGATTTACATTTTTCTTATAACATTGTCCAAAGATTCTTTTCAAATCTTTCATATCCAAAAAAAATTATTGGAACCGAAACAAATAATATATCTTTTTTTCTTTTTAATATGATTTAAATATGACATCGTTGAAGAACTTAAAATTGTGTTAAAAATAATTCTGTTTTTATGTAATTCCTTCTTTTTTTTTCTTTTTTTTAATTTTGTTGAAAAAGTTGAGAATTAATAGATTTATGAAGGGTGATTAATAGGTTTTTGAGAGACGAATTAACATTCGTCGCGTTAATTGACATTCCGACGGATTACGAACGAAAAGTTCAATTAATTCGATGGTGTTAAACGTTCGCGGAATTGAAATGAAAGATTTCCTCTATTATCGGTGATATCCTAGAACCGTAATCAAGATCTCGAGTTTTCGCGCGACGCGGTCAACCTAGCCGTGGGTAAACGGAAATTGCATTTTGCTTCTTCGTTCGATCAATCATTTGCTCTTTTAACGATTTAACCATTAAATACGAGACATCGTTTAGTATTTATTTCCCGTCGTTAGAACTCGAGAAACGAATCGAAATGTTTCACCTAAATGAAAATATTGATATAAATCGATTGCAGAAAGAACATTAAAAAAATTATTATACAAACGATGTGCGATAAACAGAAAAAAAAGAAAAAAAAAAAAAGAAAAAAGAATTATCATCGAATAAAATCGAAAGGATTAAAGGGAGCAAACGTGAGGTATGTCTCTTGTAAATGAAATAAACCCGAGCAAATAAGGTCAACCCTAAACACTGCTTTACGATCGCCTTGGTAAGGTAACAACGTTTTTTCATCCTTCTCCTTACGAGAGGGTAGTTTTTCTTACACTCTGTGACGAACATTTGCAAAGCAAAAAAGAAAAATGCAGAAAAAAATAGAGAAAAAATAAAAAGGAAAAAAAAAAGAAAGAGGAAGATTGAATATTACTCTGTACAATAAAAGAGGAGTTAGTAAGTGGTACGCGCGTTCTGTCTGTGAACGAGCGCAACTGACAATGAGAGATAGGAAGAAAGAAGTAGAGATAGAGATGGGGGATGTAGAAAATACAGACAGAAAAAGAGAGAAAAGGACTACTATGGAGGAAAAGTAGCCGAAGGCTTTATCTGTGAGTCCGCAGCTACCACCACCACCACCATTACTACCACTACCACCACCACCATCACCACCACCACTACCATCATCATCATCATCATCACCACCACCATTGCCACCGACGTTGCAGTTGCTGTCGACGACGACGTCGACGACAACGTCGTCGACGAGGATGAGGACTAGGACGACGAGGACGAGGACGAGGACGAGGAAGAACACTCCGAATCCGATGTGAGCGAGCTACAGCCCGATCAATAACGCGGGGCGTGCACACCACCACCAACACCCTTCCACCCTCTTTCTCTACCGCCCTTTTCTCCTTCTCGTCTCTCTCTCTTTCTCTCTCTTTCTCTCTTTTTCTTTCTCTTTCTCTTTCTCTCTTTCTTTTTTTCTCTAACACAGGAACGAATTCTTCTCTGTCTGTCTGTCTGTTTGTCTGCTTCTCTCATTTTAACCTCCTTCTCTGTCAAACGTTCATTCATTCTCCCTTGCACCGTTCTGCGTTTTGCTGACCTTCAAAAAGGGACTTTGGTGCGATAATCCCAACCTCCCGAAACTACCATCCTCGAACCCTCCACCTCTTCACTCTCTCCCTCGCCGCACACTACGCCGTCATCCCAACTTCCTCAACTTCCGTAAATCTTATTCAACTCGTTCTTTTTTTATTATATTTTTTCCTTTCTTTCTTTCTTTCTTTCTTTTTTTCCTCCCTATTCTACTGCGTTATCACGAAATAAGTTCGGAGAACGAATTTCTTGCTTGGATTTTTCTATGCCACGTCATGTTTCACTATTTCATTTTACAATGGCGTTCTTGAAAATATTTTCACGTTGGTCGTTCCTGTTTGAAAGAGATTAAAGAAAAAAAAAAAGAAAAAAAAAGTAAAAGAAGCTACGAATCTTTCGTAGACGCTATTTTTGTCCTCTCTCTTTTTTTTTTTCTTTTTCTATATATATATATACATACGTTATATGAAATTTAATAAGATCCTTCAAAAGTTTTAGAATTCATAAATTAAATAATGAAGTAGTAAGAATAAGTTTCTATACGTTCTGTCTGATGCAAGAAGATCGATTCTATCGTTTAAAAGAGAAAGAGAGAGAAAGAGAGAGAGAACGTTCCCTCTTTCTTTCTTCCTTTCTTTTAAGAAGAATATGCGTTTTATGTGCGACGAGATTGTCAACGAACTATGTTTAGGTACAAAGTGGCTGCCACTCGATCCCGAAGTAAATTCTTCTTTCAACCCTAAGCTGTACGAACATGCTTGTGGTATACTACCCCTAACGCGACATAGAGCATGGGTACTCTCGAGTAGTTGATGTCACTTTAAGTACATACATACGTACATGTATACACACATACATGCATACGTACGTACGTAACTAGGTATGTATGTATCTATGTTAGTGCAGCAAACTTATCGTTGGTGTGTTCGACGCACCACGTGTGGCCAGAAATAGAGATTAAACGGGTCGTTAAAAAAGAGAGAAAGAGAGAAAGAAAGAGAAGAGGTAGTAAAGAGGTAGAAGAAGTGCTGCGTCGGTCAATCACAGTCGGCCGACACGCGAACACCACTTTCAAATGCATTCTCTTTTTTTTTTTTTCTTTTTTCTCTTTCTTTTTGTTTCCCCCTTACCGGATGACGATAAGCCGATAGGAAACAATTTGCTCGTGATAACTGCAGACTCGTCTGTCTCTCTTCTGCTTTTTTTCTATCTTTTTTCTTTTTTCCTCTTTTTTTTTTTTTTTCTTTTTTCTTTACTTCTTCATGTAATCTTTAAACACATAACATACGAGCCACGATTTTATAATGAAACTGATCTAGGTCAAAAGTTTCTCAGGCTCATTCTTTTTTTAGTCACTATTATTGATTATTATTATTATTATTATTATTACTTGTATTGTTCAAATTATTTTTAATTATATGGAAAAAAAAAGAAAAAGAAAACAATTATAATCTAAAAACGAATATGTATCTTAAAATTCGATAAATCAATAAAAATATTTATGTGATCTGTAAATTGTAGATCATTCTAATAATATTAAATTACATACAACAACGTATATGTATGTCTGTTCTTAAAGTATATATGTATATCGTATATTCGTAAAGAATTATGTACATTGAATGAAATTCAAAGGAGGAGACTACAATGAAATGCTTTTATTTTTTTCTTTTTCTTTTTTTCGTTATAAAAATTCACTATACAAGGTTCCGTCCTATCGCGACATAGAGAAATTAATCGCATAATCGACATACTCGTATCGTCATATCGCCACAAGAACGCACTTACCGCGGCTTCCGTTTCCTGTTTTCAGTCAACGTTTTATTCCGATAATATCGTATTGATAATGGCCGTCCTTATTTATATCACTAACGACATACTTGAATTCTTTTCTAACTTTATTGATCTTCTTTTTTTCAATCTGAAGTTAAGAGTTATTTTTATCGGCCATTACTTTCATTCTTATCGAACATGATCTAGAATTTTTTACTTGTATTACAAAAAACAAAAAGAAAGAAAAAAAATATCAGAATATTTTTATAATATTAATTTTATAATATTAACAAAATATTTTTATTAAATAAATTAAAAAATTATTTCATATATATTTTTTTTGTTTGGTTTAATATTAAGAAATTCTATTAATGAATATATATATATATATATATATATATATATATATATATATATAAAACAATTGATAATATACAATTATACGCAAATGTTTTAATTATAATTCTTTTGTACGATACAACAAAAGAATCGATAGCGGCTTATCGATCGATGACCATGGTAAGTACTTACTATTTTTTTTATTTCTATCCGGGCATTGTATGGCCAATATTTACTATTCTTTGGCGGTACTTCCGGTATTCGTAGTCTGTTATAACCGGAAACGCGCAAGTAATTTCGCATTGACGTATACATGTGTGTGTATATATATATATATATATATATATATATATATATATATATATATATATACGCCAAATATTTTTTTAATATCAATCCTACCTAAATTTAAGTTTCCTGTTATTTTCTTTTTTCATCCATTTACTCATTTCGTCAATGATTTTATAATAATTTATTATTAACAACAGTGAGGAATTTACGTGGTCTTTTAGGATCCTTTTTTTACACAACGATATAAATTTATATCACATAATAAATTTAATTCAATATCTTTGAAAGCAATTATATAGAATTATTTACTTCTCTATTTACGACTTTAATCGTATTTGATTAATATATTTCTCACGTTTGCATCGTTTACATCAACGAATTTTAGCGAAAATATTTTTACGAAGTGCATTTGTTTCAATGGAAAAGTTTTGAAACATGCAAAATAGACGCGGGACCCTCGAAGATTAAATTCATTATTGAATTTAACAGATACGTTCGATATCGCTAGAATGATTGCTACAATATTAAATAAATAAGTTAACAAAACAAAAAGAAAATGTAATAATAAAAACTGTAATAAACTTACGTTCGTATAAAAGTCGACCTCTTTGTAAGGATTTACAGCTACGAGTATGGATCCTGTGTATGTCTGCGTGAATCCATTTTAATGATCTGTGTTAAGGAATATATAGATACATGTACACCCACATACATACATACACACACACACATACACACAATATAGTATAGGGCGAGCCAAAAGTTTCTAGGTGAGTCAAATCAATAGGAGTTCCTAAGATAGACGAAGAGAGAGAAAGAGAGAGAAAGAGAGAAACATTATAGTCCCTGGATAAGGATAAAGACATACTTATGTTAAGTAAAACGATGAACAAAGGGGTGTGGGTGGTATGGAGGTTGTGGATAAGGGATGTAAGTTAGACTTGGTATGACGTCAGACGTACGATGGTTATTTAGGGGATGACTCAGAGAGAATGGTACGAGTTAAGAATAAGGGGTGAGGTGGAGGAGGGGATAATATATCCATAACGGTTACCCTTCTGTGACATTTTAGGGGTACGACGAAAGCCATAGAACGATACTCTCTCAACGTAAAATGTAAAGAGAAAATTTTGAGCACGATTGCAACGAAAAAAGAAAAAGAAAAAAAAAAGAATAGAAGATACGTGTCAATTAAATTTTTAATTTGTTCGGTATATCCTTTTTCTTTCTTTTTTTTTTTTTTTGGACGAACTATATGCATCGCAAGATTTTGATGAACAGGAAGGTTATCAGATTATAAAAAAAATTAATTACTTTCTTCGAGCTAATTTTAGGCTAATATCTCTTTCTTCTTCTCTCTCTCTCTCTCCGTTTTTTTTTTAGATTGTAAAACTCTCTACAAGTTTAACTACAAGCCCTAAGGGTAATTTCGAGAAGGTGTAATTAATTTTTAAGAACTTTTGACCAGCATATAATAAATAATAAACTTATATACATACATACACACACATATATATGTGTATATATGTTTGTATACAAACTATATTACTACACTATATCATTGACGTCATAAATAAGTGACGTTCATTTTGATGTTCCAAAAGATCTACTTAACAATTGGAACGCAGTAATTCCTATTAGACACAATAGAACGATCAAATCTATTATATATCGATGGATGAGCAAACGGTTGATTGATTTACTTTTTTCTTTCTTTTTTTTTTTTTTAAATTACGATCTCCATTCTTCGAACTATAAATAATACGTACGATCTTTAATCTTTCAATAAAGCTAGTTCAATAAAGCTATTATCATAAAGAAAAATGATACGTCTGTGATATGTGATAAGAGTATTTGGAGAAACTTTGAAGAAAGAAATGCAATGTCCGAATGTTCACCCTTAATACTTCTCGACTACCCTCAACCTTTTTTTCTTGTCCCATTCTTCTCTTTATCTCTCTCTCTCTCTCTCTCTCTTTCTTTCTTAACCCTTTGCACCCCTGTCGTGGCCCAATTTCTTCAGTTCGACGGCTTCAGCAAACACGGGATATGCTAGCTTCTCGAGACTCACTGTACATCCGGTTTTCTGACCCTCGTATTTCTCTCTCTCTCTCTCTCTCTCTCTCTCTTTAACGGCTGCGCTAAAAGGTGGGCGAGCTCGTTCTACTCGACGAAAGCAATTGAAGCCGGCTAAGAGCGCTTTTGCTAGCGAGAAGTTAATGAGAGCGCACTGCTACCACCCCTTTCTACCTCCAAGTATCTGTCCTGCTGTTTCCTATTCGCCTATATGCGTGTATATATGTATGTATATATGTGTGTATGTATTTGTGTGTTTATCTTTGCACGTATACATGTATTTATATGTAGTTAAAAGATGTCGAATGAAGAAGAAGAAGAAGAAGAAGAAGAGTCTCAGTTTGAATTTTTATAATCATTGCTTTTATTCTTGTTAAGAAATTTTTACTAATGAGGTGAAACCTTTACAGAAAAAAAAAATATATATTGAGAAAGAAAAAACAAAAAATGTTAGTCATTCTTATATCGAATCGATAAAAATAACAAACACACACACACTCTCTTTCTATTAATAATAAATTAAAAACCATCTGATGTAAACACAAAGATTTCTACGTGTTTGTGGTGGATGAGGGGTGGAGAGGGATGTATAAAGGGGTTAAATTTCTCCAAACGATATTAAAAATCAATGTACTCTTTTAGCGAAATAATTAAAAGCTTGGAACGCTTGCGGTGTAAAAAATTTTTTTAAAAAAAGAGATTAAAATATAATAATAATAAAATTGATTTTTAAAATCACTCGGCAATATTTCTAGAACCGTAGCAAAAGTAATGAAATAATTAAGTTACGAAGAACACGAGAAAAAAATTTGATCGTTAAGCTCGATTCGTTAGATCTCTATGATGACTTCTCAGAACAATCTCTCTGATAATACACACACAAACGCAACCTACTTACCTACCTACACGCTTCTATCCTATTCTGAAACGGACGCGTTTAAAACAATAACTTGAGCACATGAGGAAATGCTCATTAACGAATTACTTTAACGATCTTACCGAACCGAATGGTTGAACGAATTTCTCTATAATTCCATTTTTACATTGACGATTCGATTAGTCCTATATTTAAACGATTGAAATTCAAATTCCTATTTAAATACCGAATATAGCCGAATGTTATATATTCCTTTTTGGTAATTAATCGTTTTATATATATATATGAATGAAATAATTAAACGAATCGGAATTGATTTAGGCTTTAATTTAAATCAAATCAAATCAAATCAAATCAAATACTAATTGTATCAATAGGTAGGTGTATAATGATATTAATTATTTAGAAATTATATGTAAAGAATATCACACACACACACACAGTAGATAGGTATATAATTGTATTAATTATTTAGAAATTATATATAAAGGATATACATACATACATGCATACATATCCTTTATATAATTTATAAAAGAGAAGAGAGTTGATCTCTCTCTCTCTCTCTCTCTCTCTCTCTCTCTCTCTCTCTCTGCATATGTATGTATGTGTGTATGTGTTGATGTACTTGATTCGAACACGATGTAAATTATTGTTTGCAATGGAACAGAGACAGAGAGAGATAGATGATGGATTGGAAGGGTTGCAGGGAGATTGGAAGGGGTTGACGGGAGTCTCCGAGAAGCAAAAACGACAGTGGGTCGTCGGTGTCGGTCGTTGGGTCGGCAAACCAACGACGAGATGAATGGGTCTGGCCCTGGGGTGGTTCACCAGCTGACTGGGGTTGTCGCCATGGCAACCAACTAACCCGGGAGCAATGCCCCACCCCTACAAAATTCATACGTCTTTCTTTCTCTTTCTCTTTCTTTCTCTACTTTTACTTTATATTCCTTCCTTATTTCCAACTTCTTTTCTTTCATACTATTATTCTACCCTATCCTGTTATATTCTATTCTATTCTATTGTATTCTATTCTATTTTATTCCATACCAATTCTTTCTTAACTCTTTCAATCGAATGTAGATATATATGTATATATTTATTCTCAACATTTTTCATAGATCTACATCGATTTTTTTCTCGACACGGTTTTGATTTCGATTTCGATTTCGATTTCGATTTCGATTTCGATTTCGATAACGATAACGATCGAAGGTAAATATTTTCTATGAATCTTGTAATTCTCGAACGAGCATGTATATCTTTAAGAAGTTCTCCCATTCGTTTAAGTTTTCTTTTTTTTCTTTTTTCTTTATTTCGAAGTATTTTAAGAAATTAATATAGAAATAAACAGAGACCCGGTTGAATGTATTTATTAAGAACAATGAAAAAATATATGTTCGTGTGTCTGTTAAAAAGTTTGATTATTTCGAATGTGAAATATTTTTAGAGAGCGAAATAAAATACTCGACTCCCAATTAAATCGCAAGTTAAATAATCTTCAATTTTTCTTACGGAACATCCTGTATATTTTTGTTATAATTAGATAATTCATTGAATTATTTAAGAAAAAAAAAAAGAAAAGAAAAGAAATTATTGAACAATTGTAAGATCACACACCTTACGATATTACATCTACGATAATTATGAATTGCATATCTTGTGACTTTCATTGCTTAACACGTGTTACTCATTACAATAACAAATTTAATTGACAAATATGATTTTTCAATTAAAATTGTAATTATCGAAAAATACTTTTATTACCTTCGGATAGATCGAATAATCTGAACGTTTAATAGCGTTCGACGTTCTTCGAAATGTTCGTATCATAAAACGTGACATACATTTTAAAATACAAATACATTCTACACACTCTCGAATAACCATCTTTTTTCACGATTCCTATCCTCGTCCTCGCTACCCTCCTCTCCTCTTTACTTTCTTGATCCTTTTCACGTCAC
Organism: Vespula vulgaris; assembly: GCF_905475345.1. NCBI lineage: Eukaryota > Metazoa > Arthropoda > Insecta > Hymenoptera > Vespidae > Vespula > Vespula vulgaris. The sequence goes on from NC_066609.1 coordinate 2,023,536, forward strand.
AATGCTTGTGTCGTCCTAAAGAATTTTCTTTTTAACTTGTACATGAAAAAGAGAGAAAGAAAGAGTAAAAGACTCAGAGACGCAATCCTTTAAATACTTCCGAAAAGAGTAAAAGTGGGATTTTGTGAGAGTTTGATGTCATACATACTTAAAGAAGGTCTCTTTCGATTCACCATTTCTATAGACTATTTACGAGACGTTTCTTCCTTCTTCGATATTTTTTTTTTTCTTCTTTTCTTTTCTTTTTTTTCCCGCTTATAGTACTCGTGAATTCCGTAGAAATCATCAATGAAGAAGAACCATCGAGAAAGATAAAGAAAGAAAAGAAAAAGGAAAAGGATACATATATCTGGTCCCTCTCGTATCGGACTTGAAGATTCCGATTGATGCCAGTCTCGTCGATATCGCTAATGACCGTCATATCCGGCACCCCGAACTCGGGGCTCGAGCCTGAAAAAAGAAAAAGGAAAATACAGAATATAATACATGAGATAATTAGCAGAGATAAATAGACATGAGAAAGTAGCATAGATTTCTAACAATATATAAACAATTATATAATTAATATAATTCAAATAAATAATATATATATATCGATTGATAATTTTTCTTTAAATTTTAATAAAACATCGTTTAGATCGGCCATTTTATTATGAATATATGCAAAATAGTAACGTTATTAATATATATTAAATATATTATTTAATAATAATATATATTATATTATTAAATAATTATTATTGTTATAATAATTTTTTATAATTCTACATAATAATATAATTAATACAAACAATTATAGATGACAACAATAATAATTATTAAATAATATAATATATATTACAAATTCAGAAAAAATTATAAATCCGATACAATAAACGATACAGGGTACAAAGTTTATGACCGATCTAAATAATTTGTTAAAAAAGTAAAAAAATGATAAAATCCTTGATAATTGAATCGTTGAATACATCTGTTATATCTAACAAGGAGTTTGATAAAAATAGAAAGGATTAAAAGAGAAAGTTTCATTAAAATTGCATTCAAGTGGTATCGTGGAATAAGTAGTACAGCTATACGGAAATGTGACCAATGGTGGATAAGGTCAATGATAATAGGGATAACTATGTAACAGATTGGCTACTAGTGGATTGGATTGGCAAGGTGAAAATCAAAGGAATATCGAGATATTGTCTAACAGGCCACCTGTTAACCAACTGATTGGTATTACTGGTATTATAAGGAAGATTGACACTTAAGTCTCAGTTGATCGAGTACATAGTATATATATATATATATATATATATATATATATATATAATACATGTACATGCATGTAATAATTTTATCATACTCTTTGTCTTATCAATAAATTGAATCGTTATCAATGTTTATTTCCAATCTATACGATCGAAATCAATCATAGATACGTTAGATTTTTGTTTGTTCCTTTGTTGCTTCTTTTTCCTTTTCTTTTTATTTTATAGCGATGAAAAAAAATACAAATTAATTTTTTAAATCCTTGGAAAACGTTTAAAGTTTCTTTAGACGCATGTGTCTGTGTGTGTGTGCATGTATATTTATTATAGTATTACTTATTACTATACTATATTTTTGTAGTACGATAATCTTGTTTTTTCTTTCAGTATAATAATTTATATATCATTTATTATGTTATATTATAAATTTATTATCACATTAAAACGTGCAGATTAACGAAATATCTTGATGTTGCAAATAGAAGAAGAAGAAAAAAAGAAGAGCAAAAATTAACGTTGTACGATAAGATCTATTGTTTAAAACTAGTGTGTCAAAATAAAATAATAAATTTAATATTACACTATTTTCAATAATAATATATTTATAAAATCGAACGTAGAAAGGATCGTTTAAATGGAACAAAAAGGTGAAAAGGAAGAATAAGAGAAATAGACATTGATGGAAGAAGTTTGAAGGGCGAGGGTGGTTAATGATCGAGGGTGCTTTTAGTCCCACTCGTTTGGACATTTATACACGTAGATACGAGGGATATACCGATAAAGAGAGAATAGTATCGTGCAATTTCGGTTCATTCTGCGAGATCACGTTCATGATTGTTGAACAATCGTTCCATTCTTGAAATAATCCCCTGAAACGAATATTCGTAGGGGCTTACAGATTTAACATTTCAAGTATTAAAAGCTTGCAAAAGTGTTGCCTTATGTACTCTGTAAATATATATATATTTATGTATATATGTAATAAATAAATGACGGCCATGTCGATTACGATTTATTTAAACCGTATATAGTTGAATGAAATTTCAGAAGGAAATTCTATTTACGAAATAAAAATCGCCCTCGTGCTTGGTCCTTGAAAGAAAAAATAAATAAATAAGTAAAACAAAAAAAAAAGAAATAAATGAAAAAAAGAAAAAAATATAGCAGCTGACGTGCAGGTGTCACGATCATATGATGCAGGTGCACAGAACGCGTGACCGATGCACCTGCGTCCCGAAAAATTGCACGTCTCCTTGCACTAGGCTCTTATCTTTTATTTTTTTTTCAAATCTTTCGAACGATCATCCAGATAAAAGAAATCTTTTTTAATGATCCTTGATTTTTCGATCCATTTATACATTTACATATTTTAAATTTATTTTACTTTAAGTATATATGTACGTATGTATATAAAAATATGCATCAGATTTTCTTAGCATATAAAATTTATGCAATTACACATACACATACACACGTACGTACGTAAAAAAATATTCGTAAGAAATCAACTAGTTTTTGCTTCAGCTCTAGTTTCTTTAAAAATTGAAATATTTCAAAACGCGCAACGCGAAGATTGAATATCATTAAAATGAGTGTAAAATAATATTTGTGTGTGTTTGTAAAAATGTAACGACGTGAGAGAAAAGCTCCGCATATTCGAGTTTACATAAGAAAATATAGGGACGTAATAAAGTGTCGTTTGTGAGGTACGAAGCCTAGTGTCTAATTACGTGACGGAAAGTTTAACGAGACAACAAGTTGTAAGCTCGTTCTTAAGAAGCTTAGCTGCCCTGGACTTGCGTCCGTATGTACTTATATGTATATATATATATATGTATGTATGTGTATGTGTGTGTGTCTGTGTGTGTATGTGTATATATAAAATTTAAATTTAACTAACTCACGTAATCTCATTACTCTTTAAGATTTTCTTTTCGAAAATATATATATTTTATTTATTATTATGATCTATATATAAGTATATATATGTATATGTATATAATAAGATAATTTAAATAGATAGATAATAGAAAAATAATAAATATAATAGTGGAATCAATGTAAACATTTTAATATAAATGATATAAATTTTTAAACGATTCTATCAAAAACACATACGCATATATTTTGAAAAAATTCTTTTCATTATCATATTAATCCCTTTTCTTTTTCTTTCAAATCTATTGTGCGATTTAAGAATATTTCGTTGATAACGAAGATTTTTATTCATTATCAAAATTAATCCAATCGCCTCGAACATTCATACGATTATACGATTTCCAACTACCCTCTTCTCTCTCTTTTTTTCCATATAGTACCGTGTTTTTAGGAGGCGAAAAATCGTGGTGTCGATCGAGGTCGAAAGTTTCATAGAACGAGCCGACTGAGTGCAACTCCGAGAGGTTCTCAGGGAGGTCGACGACACCTAACAACGGGAGGAAATAATTAACTCCGTTCATTACCATAGACGCGCCGTTTTAACCTGTCCAAAAAGAGATCTATGGTTTTATGTATATATATGTATGTGTGTGTGTGTGTGTGTGGATGTCGTGTATATCTATGTATATATACATAGATATATATACACATATATAAACACTCGCGTCCATGTATTTGTTTGTGTGTCATGTCATCTGGGATCGTCTTCTCACATCGAATCGGAATTCGTCCATTCGACACCGACTGACTCTTCAGGATGAGACGAAATTCCAAGGAAGGCGGAACCGCTAGGATGCCTCTCATGACTCATTCTACGTGCATCTGAGAAAGAGAGAGTATATACGTGTGTATGTGACGTGAGAGAGAAAGAGAAAGAGAGAGAGAGAGAGAGAGAGAGAGAGAAATACTCATTCCAAGTCCTCGGACTTCTTTCACGTCCTCCTTTCATTCCTAAGTCGAACATCATTTTTCAAATAGTTGTAATCCTACGTGACAAAAACTAAATAAGTATTCCATATGTATGTGCGAGTATATCTATATATATACTCAATGTGTGTATCAATGTTTCCTAAACTATGATGTTTATTACTGGAAATATTATATAATTGTTCCGTGAAAAAATATACGGTTGTTAATATTAATTTATCATTTTCAAGCGTTTCGTTTTAATGTAATAAAGATTGAAGGATAATCGTTTGTTTTGTATTGTTTTTATTTTTGACTTTTATATTTGACTTGTTTGTGATATTTATTGTTAATATTTATATTATTAAAATTTATATTTTTATTTATCTATTTTAAAATTGTAAGATTTGTGAAGTATTATATCATAGGGAAAGTTTAAATGACGTTGATACATGTGTGTGTGTGTATGCGTAATTTTCTTGGGTAATCGAATCTTTTTTTGACTTGCCACTTAATAATCAATTTTCCTAAATTCTAATTTTTCTAAATTCTAATAAAAGAAAAAGAAAAGAAAAGAAAAGAAATTAAAAATAAAAGAAAAGAACGATTTATAGTTATGGATTATACAATTATTTTTCATGTAATCTCAAAAATACTAAGCACATAGTTACCCCACATTGAGAACCGCTGTTTTATAATATATAATTATAAGTTCTAAATATTTTGAAATTCGAAATGTTAAGATGACGTATCTGTCAGTGATCATGATTAGAATTATCTCGAAAATATAACCCTATAAATGTATATATATATACATATATATATCGTGTTTATTATTTATATACTGTACTGTAAAATACTGCATTATTTATCATTTCAATTAACTTCAAATTCCTCGTACAAATAAAACTCATTACAAAGAAAAATTATTATTATAAAAAACGAATATATACATATACAAAAAAAAAAGAGGAAAAGTACAGATTAAAAATGTGAAGAAAAATAAATTCTTCTATAAAAGAAAACGATAACGTTTATTATATTAATAATAAAAATAACAAAACTAAAAATCGTTCGTTTTTTTTTTTTCAATTCACATTTTAATTAAACAAATAAGTTACGTAATTCTATTTTTTTTTCTTTTGAATAAATTCATATTATAATTAAATAAATAAGTCGCGTTTTTTTTTTTTTTAAATAAATTCACATTTCAATGAAACAAATAAATCGCGTTTCTTTATAAATTCGCATTTTAATTAAATCAACGAATCGCATAGATATTCTTTTTTATTTTTAATAAATTCATATTTTAATCAAACGAATAAATCGCGTTTATTTATTTTTTTTTAATTCACATTTTAAATGAATAAAATCATAACGAACTTGCAAATAAAAAAAAATAATAATAATGTATATAAAACGATATATATACATATATAAAAAATAATATATACATTTAATGTAATATTAAAAAAATAATATAAATAAATAAATAAAAAAACAAAAATTGATGCAGACGTATAATATTTTTATCATTACTGTTACTGTCGTTTCTTGTTTATTTTTCGTTGTTCTCTCTCTTTCTCTCTTTTCTTCTCTTTTTCTTTGTCTTTCTCTAAGAGTAAGAATTTTAAGAGAACGGATACTCTTAAACAACATCCGTTTACCGAATCGGTTCTTCGTGTGGTTTGTACTACGTGACATCCACATCAAGGAGTCCACCACCACTGTTCGTGGATGCATTTAGGTAACACACAACGTAGCGTTTCATCGTGCTAACTTCCCTTTCGGTCGAAGTCACCGAGTGCTTTGTACTCCTCTCCTGACACTGGATACATACAGAGTATGTATTTATACCGTAAGTGGCTTTATCATACGCGCCTTGATATCTCCTGGCATTTAACATATACACATACACATACGTAGAACAAACATAAATACATACGTACATGAAATACATACACGTAAGGACAAACAAAGTCTTTTCTATAGAAACCTGATTATTCGATCAACCTTTTCTTTTTTATTTTCTTTTTTTTTTTTTTTTAAATTTTATTTTATTATCCTTTCTTTTTATCTTTCATACTCAAAAATATATTTAACGATCACCAAAATCATTTTATTTTATTTTATTTTATTTTAATTTATTTATTATTGTATATTGATAATTTTTATGATTGAATTCGGAAATTGTGAAAAAAAGAAAAAGAAGAAGAAGGAAAAGAAATGAAAGAAAAATGTCTATCGTCGTATACCTTTTCTTTATCTAATCTGTCTTAGTTCGCGTAATCCGAAGAAAGGAAGGGACACTAAATTCCGCTTGGATGTGTCAAGCGTTAAAGTCAAATACGAAACCGTATGGTAACATAAAATCCTTCTTTAACGAAAAATATACAACTGTACTGTATAATGCATATTTAGAAAGAGAGAAAGAGAGAGAGAGAGAGAGAGAGAGAGAGAGAGAGAGAGAGAGAAGAAGGAAATTGAATCATGAAAAAAAATTTTTTTTAATTTGATATTAATTTCATATGGTATGTATAGCATCAACATGTATTTTTAAACGTTCGATCAATATTTTAAATTAAATGAATAAAATATAAAAAATATGTGTGTATGAGTGTGTATGGATACATCAATCATTCATTTGATGAAATATTATATCTAACGTTAATTAATAAATAAAAGTGATTTTATTTGATTTCTAATCACAATTATAACTTGATTGATATTCGTAATTGTTAACTAATCGTTTGTTTATTTATTTAATTTTTTGTTTTATGTAATAAATATTTCAATGAATATATATATATATACATAATCATATGTATATCTAATATATAATGCATATCATGTATCATATATCAAAGTCAGTAGACATTACGAAATTTTTGATCGTACGAATGAAAGAATCGAATGTAAGTACTTACATGGATCGAGATTCTCGATTTATGTATGTATATCGATCGTTTTATGAGATAAGATGATATCAAACTCGTATAGTACATATATATTCAAGAAGTAAAACTAGAAGCGGAAATCGTAAAGTTGCCAACAATTCTACGAAGATTCTTATCTATTTTCTATTTTTCTTTTATTTTCTTTGATATACATATATACAATATATGTGTATATATATGTACGAAATATTTTCTGAAAATATTGTTTTTTATTTGAAGACACGACGAAATTATTTATTTATTTTTTTTTACTAATATATTAAAAAATAGTAATAAAATAAATATTTCTTTGTTATTATTATATTATTAATATTTTTCTTGTAATTATTTGATACATGTAATATACAAAGTCAAGTATATACATATATGTTAATGAAAGATAACTATCTTTTTTTTCTTATTTCTTTGCATTTTACTTTTTAATATATATAATAATTATTTCATACATTTAATACGTAATAATAAACAGTCACACATGAATAAGTATGATGTAATATAATATAGTCTATAAATATCTACATATTAACAATACCGACAATATATACTTATTTCTTTGTTATTATCTATTACGCATATTAAATAATAATAATAATAATAATAATAATAATAATAATAATAATAAAACTATTCTTAATCTTACATTGACTTCATTGTTCTGAAATGATAATACATATTTATTTTATCAATAAATGTATGTATATGTGTAATTAATAGAGACTTTCTATCGTCAATTCAATATGGCGCGAGAAAACTTGGAAAATTCCATGCTCGGCAAATATTATCGAGAGGAAAATAAAAGTATCTCAACAGTGATCTCAGCAACGTTTTTTCCATTTACTCGTAACTACTATACTTCCTTTATTTCTTTTTATCGAACGTCCCCCGTGTTGTCGGCTTCGACCAGGATCATGTGTGTAGGTCTAAGTATAAGTGTATGTATGTATGTGTAATCAGAGTGAGTGAATACGGGCATGCGTGTGCGTGTACGTGTGTTTGTCTCGTGCGCTTAGCACGGCCCAGATTACGCGAGCGCAAATTAATCGAGCGCTAATTCGAACGCGTTTTAATAAGGGCCGCGAACTTGATACTCCCTTTGCACTTATCTCGGTCAAAGCCTTCCCTTCGTTTGTTTTTGCATCATTCCTATTTTCTCTTATAATTATTATCATTATCATTATCATTATTATTATTATTATTATTATTATTATTATTATTATTATTATTATTATATTATTATATTATTATTGATATTATTGTTAATACGATTATTATTATTATTATATTATTATCATATTATTGATATTATTGTTATTATTGTTATTATTGTTAATACGATTATCATCATCATCATCATCATCATCGTTGTTGTTGTGAGGATTATTATTTTTTCTTCTTATTAATTTATTTATCGATATCATTCGAATTTGAACTTTCGAATTTCCCGCCGTTTTCTGTTCGGAATTCTTTTCAATTTTTTTTTTATCATTATTGTCATTCACATTTGTTTCTTTATTCCTTTTTTTTTATTTATTCATATCGTTCGTATTTAAATTTTCTATTCTTTGGAAAAAAGAATTCGAAGAAAAAAAGAGAAAGAAAAAAGGAAGGGAAGAGAAAATTCTTAAAGGAGAGAAAAGTTTCGTCAATATTTTTAACGAAGCTGTCTTTCGTATTTTCCGTAAAGACCTAACCTAGCTTCCTGGTACGATAAATATTCTCTCTCTCTCTCTCTCTCTCTCTCTCTCTCTCTCTCTCTCACTCACTCCCTCTCTTTTTCTCCGTATCTCTTTATCTCTCTTCTTTTTTCATCTATTTAACTTTCCTTTCAAGAGTTTTCACATTAGAATGCTTTTACCTGGACTTCGGGGGAGTGGGACAGGTAAATCTTTACCAAACAACGAAAAAAGGATCAAAGAGAAAGAGAGAGAAAGAGAAAGTGAGAGAGAGAAAGTGACAGCAAAAAAGAGAGAAAGAGAGAGAAAGAGAGATAGTAGAATATCCCAACGAATTTTCCCGAATAATAGTAATTATCTCGAACAAGAGAATCTTTATGTTAACGACGACATAACCTAATATTGCACTTACATTAGTTCTCGAACGATCGGGATACGTATAATCGGACAACGTCGTAATATCGAAAATAATTTCACGAGGAACATGACATCATTATCGGTAAATTAACCAAAGTTACGGCCAGTTTCATTAAACTATCATTATTAATAATTATTTTACGACGTGGAGTATAAAAGAAAATCGATCGATCGAGGAGAATTAAACCAAAGGAATAAATTATAATTTTCGTTCAAGTTTGAAACGATGTTTAACCTCGTAATAATTCGATGAAAACCCTGCCGGTGAAAATTTTCTAACGTGATTTGCGATGGACCTTTATGATAATAATAATTCGATAATTCTTGAAACGTCATTCTAAATATGTATCGTACTTACTCGAAATAAATTTTTCTAAGAACACGACGAGTCCATTTTTGTCATTTTGTCTATTTCGTTATTTTCCATATAGCATTTCTTTTTTTTTCGTTTTTCTTTCTCCATTAAAATCTAAACATGCACAAAGAAAGAAAGAAAAAGAGAGAGAAAGAAAGAAAGAAAGAAAGACAGACAGACAGACAGACAGACAGACAAACTGATAGACGAGCTCATTGCCATTTTAACTTAAAACACAACGCTAGTCAATTATCGTCTAACAAACTTTTATACGTCTAGTATATTTCTAATCACTTGACACTGTTTAATATTACAAGACATTTTCTTCTTCTTAATAAAATCATCAAAATTACTTATATTTAACGAATCAATGCAAATGAAAATGTATTCTAAATTGAAATCTCTTTGTACGTACGTAACCTCGAAAAAGAGAGAGAGAGAGAGAGAGAGAGAGAGAGAGAGAGAGAGAGAGAGAGAGAGAGAGAGAGAAAAGGATGTCAAACTCTAAATTACATTCTCTCTCTCTCTCTCTCTCTCTCTCTATCCATCTATCTATCTCTATCTCTCTTTCATAAAATCTTTACAGTATTCGTAAAAGAAAGAACGAAAGAAAAGAAAAAAGAATGAAAAAAAAAATGTTGATTCGAGGAGCGAATTTTAACACCGCGCGTTCATACGACGATTACGAACGTCTTTATATCGTCACCCTCATGATATCAAGTTGCACCACCCAAGTTTTCTCTTCTATGTTAGAGGCCACGTTTCACCTATGCGAGAAGAAGAAGAAGAAGAAAAGGAAGGAGAAGAAGAAGAAGAAGAAGAAGAGGAAGAAGAAGCTGCTGCTGCTGCTGCTGCTGCTGCTGCATCGTCGAAGAAGAAGCAGCAGTAGTAGTGTAGTGTAGTAGTAGAAGAAGGAGGAAGAGGAGAATGAGGAGAATGAAGAGAAAGGAAGAAGATAGCGCTTACATGTGTCTCTTGTCGTTCCTGTCGTACGCTTCCTCGTTAGATCGTGACAAAAGAGATTTAGGGTGAAAATAAAAAAAAAAAAGATGGGGGACGAGACGAGGGAAAAGAGACACACGTAGAAATAATAGAAGGAATGAAAAAAAAAAAAACAAGAAAAAAAGAAAAGAAAAAAAAGAAGAAGAAAGGGTAAAGAAAAAATGTAAGGAGAAAGTAGTGTGAGGTAAGGGGAAGGTATAGTTGGTGAGGGCGAAAGAAAAAAGATAGAAGAGAAAAATTAGAATAGAAAAGAAAGAGTGAAATGGACGGATAAAGAGAGAGAGAGAGTCGGAATAAGGAAAGAAGGGTTGGGGAGGGGGAGGGGGAGGGAGAGGGGAAGGGGAAAGAAAAGAGCAGAGACTCACCCTGCGTGAAGTGCTTCGCGACGACCATGATGTGCGTTGCTCACTGCTCAAAGAACATTATTCTCCAACCACCCCTTTTTCAACGAGACTCACGACTGGCCGAGAAACAGGCAGCAGTTTTGCGCCGCAACCGGGCGCTAAATTTTCGGGCCGTCTAGAATCGCGAGGATGAGACTCGAGCCCGCACTAGACTCGTACGTACGAACGTATTACCAATTTGCAGAAATCTCCCGAATATCACATGTTAGCAGCACACCTTTCCTTTACTCTTTATTTAACACACTATTATTTCGTGCGTATACACGCACACTTTCCCCAACGACGAACTCTCACTGCGTGGAGAGTTGCAACGGCGCTCTCTCGACACGCCAAACCAACAACAAGCACGCTCGATGGTTGCCACCCGACTGAAGAAGACATCGTTTCGGCTTCCCTTCGTTCGCGATCGCCACCACCCTGACTCATCGACTCCAGTAACTTGCATCGCCATCTACGTAAGTTCCGAAACTCGTTGTGATACTTACCGACGTTATCGACGAGTAATAAGTTATCGATCGAGCTCTCTATTTTATCGACATTTCTGACTTTAACCAATCGGTAGTTTTATCGAACGAACGGATAACAGTTGGTTATTGTTTAATATTCGATATTAGTATCTAAATATTATTTTGTGTTTGTTTGTTGTTTATTTTTTTATGTGTGTGTCTAAAAAGAGACAGAGAGAGAGAGTTGTTTTATTGATCAAATAATGTAATATGTGCTGTTTTATTTGATAGACATGGTAAAAATAGATCACTGTATCGATTAAGCATATTAAAGTAAGCGGCTGTTATATCGATTAAAAAAGAAATATAAGAATGTTCTATAATCATGTTAACTGAATAATTCTAGTTTAAAAATGTATATCATTTTATAGCAAAGCATAAAAAATTACGATTATAGACCTCAAACGTAAAGTATATGCAACAGCTGTGAAATTGAATTATATTGAAGCAGGAAATAGTAGTTCGCTTTTTTGAAAAATCAATAATTTCATTACTCAAGTTCAGTGATATTATTGACCAAATTTAACCCATTACCTATATTTGACAAGTATACTCGTCATACGAAAAAAAAAAGTTTGCAATATCAATTAAAATTTTAATGAAAATTGAAAAATATTCTAAAATATAGGACAATTTAAAATATTTCGAGACAACGATAATAAAAAATAAAAAATAAAAATAGAAAAAATAAAATATTTATTTGTAAAAAAATGTATTCTCAATATAATCAATGACAATATGTAACTATTTTTATTATCATTGTTTTCTAAACAATGTTCTTTTCTTAAAGAAAATTTTATGAAATTTCAAGTTTCTACCTTCCTATCTCAAGGGTAATATGACAATAGTATATATTTTATACTTTATCTTTACATTTCTCGGTTACAATTTAAATTAAGGGGGAGGGACATAGATTTCTAGAGTCATGGCAGGTGCAATTTATGGACTGAGAAGTTGACGTGGCTTATGCAACAAAGCTGGGCGTGGCTTATGAGAACATAGCTTATGGATTGGATAACATTTGTCTATCTATTTCGGGAAAATTTCTATCGATCTCGATAATGTAATTATCTATCTGTCCGTCAATTTCTCGAAATGTTCGAAAATATTTGAGATTCTTCGATAATCTCAACAATTACTAATCGAGCTAGAATTATTGGAAAAACAGAGTGTGACTATTACCGACCTAGTTGTATGCGTCGATAAAACAGAGACGTAAGATCACCGACCGAATTAAAATTATCGACAGAACCTATTCGATCCTATTCGATTCTATTCGATCTTATTCGGTTCTATTTGATTTGTTCGATTCTTATCAACCCTATTCGATTCTTTTCGTTCTTATTTGATCCTGTTCAATCATATTTTATGCTATTTTCTCTTGTTCTATTTTACCGACAATTCTAAATCGATCGGTAATAGTAAAGCTCTTTTTACCGATAATTAATTTAATCGATAAAATAAAACTCTAATATTACCGACTATGTAACTCCGTCGTAATAGTAGAACGTTCTTTAATCGACGCATCAATCATTACAAATTTTTTTTTTACACTATTGGTAGTGGAATAATTTATTATCGTTATTTCCATATTTCCTCATGATATTATATTTGTTTTGTTACGTATAGCTCGATTGAAATTAGTGATTTCATTCGTAAGAAGATACATCTAATCCAATTAACAGGTATTATCAAATAACTAACATAACCATTTGTTCGAAACGTTAAAGTCTTGATAAAAAGTTGTAATAAAAGTCGTAATAAAAGTCGTAATAAAAATCGCGAATATTTAACGTCGATATTAAATTCATACCGAAGTTGATTCGTTCGTCATAATCGTTCGTTGGAGCGACTAACTGTACCTGTTTCGTCCATATTTGTAACAGCGGAAGCGTCAACGCGAATAAAAGTAAAACGTAGTGATTGAATCTACTCTATTACCAATCTGGTAGTTGAGGCACGATTACGTCAAACCAATCGACTATGAATCACTACGCGTCGAGCATATCGTATAACTTGGCTTTTCAAGGTTCTGTTTCGCGATCGCTCCCATCTCGCCACCAAACTGTGGTATAGAATTTTTCCGTGAAAGTAGACGAGTACGTTGGCTAAGCAATGAAAATGCAATCATAGATACTGGATTAGTATTAGAAACATAGAAAATATATCTCAACTACGTCGTTTTAATAATAGTAACAACGTGAACGACCTACCTACGGATAACGTTTAATGAATGCAATTGTAATTTCGTTGATCCGTTTATATTGCACGGTAATATTTATACGCCAGCATTCGTTCGGTAACTGGGTCAAATGTAATCCGACGTTTGTAACAAACTTGGCTAATGCATTTGCAACGGGTTTTTCATACCATATCTCTTTATAGAACGTATATATCTCGATATATTTCTATTTTTCTTCCGAGTCGAACGAATATACATTGTGTGTATGTATATATATTATACATTGCAAAAAATATCGACACTCGACGATTTCTTTCGATATTTCTTTTTATTTTTTCTTTTTTATCCAAATAACATGCAATTATCTTAACACGACGTAGAACCGAAGAATCAACGATCGTTGTGGCTTTATGAATTAATTAACGTCACGTAGGTAGTAATATCTGAGTCGTCCTACGAATGAAATTAATTATAATTAATATACGCACACACACACACACACACACACACACACATATATATCCATTTCTATATGCAAATATTAACATAAGATATTATTTACTTTGTATCCATGAAGAATCAGTTATCATCAACCTGATACAATACTGTAATACGTAACAATATGCGTAAGGTGTACTTATTTACTTACTTTCTCATGGCCATATACGGTATCAATACATAACGGAATTTCTAGATTATATAAATAATATACTTTTCGATGTTATATAAAATAGTGGGCTCTCGATGGACGATAGTTTTTCATGTTCACATGCAACGAAGACAGACAGAAAGAGAAAAAGAGAGAAAGAGACAACGACAACGACCAAACGAAATGATATAAGCGTGAATGAATCTTCCTCATAATTTTACATTCATTCAGAAATGAAGAATGAATTTACTTCGTTCGTATTTAGTGTTCTCGTTCCTTAACCAAGATATATTTATACGAATTCTTTTATGACAACGCTATATTTTCATCTTGGCTGTGAGTTAAATATAACTCGTGCTACCTGAAAGAAAAATGGCGTTGTTTATTCCCCAAGGGCGGGAACAATTTCAAATTTAAATATTACAGATGACGCACCTTATATAACTACATTTGTCGTCTACTTATTTGTCTTCTTCTTCTTCTTCTTCTTTTTTTTTTCTTTTTTCTTTTCGTACCCATCCTTTTCTGATAAATAACCAAAGACATTAGATATATTTTAACGTCTGCTTTATTATATACATTGAGTAAAGATTTATTAACAGACTTTGACTGAATATTTTTCTATAATTTAATTATTCGATTTACACGATCGATTTAAGTAGTAAGTAGTATCTATTAACGCTATAACATATCTCAGTTTGGATTTGTCCACGCAATTGTCCGATGACGAATCCTTCACCGTAAAGAGAATCAACTATATAAAAAATGTTCACCATCTCTCTCTCTCTCTCTCTCTCTCTCTCTCTCTCTCTCTCTCTCTCTCTTTGTGAACACCGTTACGCATTAGAGAAACCGCAAAGCGTGCGATTCAGCTCTCTCTCTCTCTCTCTCTCTCTTTTTTTTACTTCTGTTTTTGCCGCGTGGGTGGTTCCTGCACACTCCGTTCACTCTTCTACCAAATGATCTTGTAGTAACGTCACGCTCTATGGAGGGAGGACAAAACCTGTTCCTCCCTCTCACCCCCACTAAAACTTCTTCCTTTCCCATCATCGAAATGTGCAGACCGGGTCTATGCTGCACCAAGAGAAATATGTGCATTCGAAAACGTATATATTTGTGTCTTTCTAAATGTATATATTTGTGCGTGTGCATGTACGCGTATGTTCGTGTATATATATATATATATATATATATATATATATATATATATTATTGTCGTGTATGTTAGCTTTTATCTCGGATATGTTTAACGAGTCCTCTCTATGCAGATGTATGAGATATTAATGTCGCTGACACTTTGACCTGGGAACAAAACCATGCGGCGACACCATAGAAATGATTTATATATTCTTTGAGATGTATATATATATATATAATATATAATGATAATATATAATAATATATAATATAATATACAATAATATATAAAATAAAAATATATAATATATATATAAATAAAAACAAATAATAAAAAATCTGTTTATGTATACATATATATATACATGTGTATATATATATATATATATACACATATTTTTTATTATTTCTTTTTATTTGTCTTTCTTTTCTTTTTCTAAATAACATAGAACGTATATATAATCCAGAAAGAATGCTTAATGAATATCGAGAATTCGCTTGGAATTCGTACGGTATACCCGTACTTCTCGAATTTTCTCATTTGTTCTCTTCTAAAACTTTCGACTAACTACGAAACGAAAGCGGTAAAACAAACGAGAGAATAGAAAAAAAAAGAAAAGAGAAGAAATACAAAAAATGTATATAAAAGAAATTAAGAAAAAAAAAAACAAAAGGAAACGAGAGAGAATGGAAAAAAAATGAAAAGAAAAGGAACGAGAAAGAGAATGAGTGGGGGGAAAAGTAAAACGTAGAGTAGCTCGCACTTTTCTCTATCCGTATATACTCTCTTGCATTTTCTCTCTCTCTTTTTCTCTCTCTCTCTCCCTCTTCCACTTTTTCTTTTTCTACGTAGTACTCTCGAAGAGTGGAGTTGCTGCACACAATCGAACAGCAGTACGAACCTCCTCGCACTTTCCTCTACCCCTTCCCCCACTCCCCTCGTCACGGCAACATACCGACGCGCCGGACGAGGCGCGAGTGAGAAACACTTAACAAACTCGGAATTGGGAAACGCGAAGGCGACGCGGCAACGATGGTGTGGGAGGAAGGAGGGGATGTCGCGCGCATGCGCAAACGCAAGCGAGAAAGTTCGTACGTCCTACGTGCGATGGCGTTAGCGTCATTGGATTACATTGGTAGAAGGAGTAATCGACAGTAATCGTCCGTCCGTCGAGGCGAGAACGTGTTGAGGACGATGTCGGTCGTCGTGGTTACGATCAGGCGACTGGCTGTTCGAGCTGGACGAGGACGTTCGCGGAGTACTTTGTTGAGGGTACTCGAAGAGGAAGAGGATGCGTCTGTCGCTTAGCCTCGGGATAGGGAGACCGTCATAGAAGACGAGAGTACGCCTAACCCCTTCGCTCTAGTCTATCTACGTGCTTCCGAACGGTGCAAAAGGAGTGTTTGAGAAAGAAAGAGAGAGAGTGAGGGAGAGGGAGAGAGAGCAAGAGAGGAGCAAAAAAAAAAGAGAGAGAGAGAGAGAGAAACTGACTGTGAAGGAAGCAAAAGTGGTGGAGGAGGAAAAGGAGGAGAAGGAGGAAGAGAAGAAGAAGAGGTAGAGGAGAAGGAGCAAATTGAGGAAGAGGGAAAGAGGAGTCAACTAGGAGACCGAAAGAGAAACGATCCATGCGCTCGGCGTAGCCATGGCTTCGGTTAAGGTGGCCGTCAGGGTTCGACCCTTTAACAAAAGGTGTGTGTCTCTATATATGTGTGTGTATGCGTGTGTGTGTGTACGAGTATGTGGGTGTATGTGTATACGTTTACTCCAATATGATTTTTCTGATTTAAAATGTACCGAGGGAAACTCGCGAAATAAATGTGAATAGTAGAAACGTCGTGATTTAACCGATGGTACCTTTTACCGACGTCATTGTCTCTCTCTCTCTCTCTCTCTCTCTCTTTCTCTCTCTTTCTCTCTCTTTCTTTCTTTCTGTTTCTTTTCGTTTTATCGTTTTGTCGTAGTGACAAGAAGAAAACAGAGACAGGGAGACACGCGTTAAGAATGTACGAAAAAGATGATCGACGGTTCACCACCTGCAGAGGTTCTCTATTACTTCGAAAGCGTAACGCGACGCACGCGTGTGTGTGTGATGTGTATGTGTGTGTGTGTGTGTGTGTGTGTATTAGAGAAGAAACGTAACTGCTGTTGATGTTGATACTACTACTATTACCATTGCTGCTGTTGCTGCTGCTGCTACTACTACTACTATACTACTACTATTACTACTACTACTACTACTACTACTACTACTACTGCTACTGTCACGTCTTTTTCTCTCTTTTTTCTTTTCTTTTTTTTTCTTTCTTTTTTCTTTTTTTTTTTTTACAGAGAGCTGGCCATGAACGCGAAGAACATCGTGCAGATGGATGGGAAAAGAACCCGCATCTTTGGCACCAAGGTATTATATGTAATCATCTTTCTCCCACCTCACCTCACTCCATCTTAGTTCAATCCAACAAACAACTCCCACCCCTTTTCAATTATACTCGTAATGTTTTTCTCTCTTTTATATAATATATATATATATATATATATATATATATATATTTAGATAATATATATTATATAAATATATATAAATGATATATATTATATATTTATATATGGATGATATATATATTACATAAATATATATAAATGATATATATACTATATATATATGTATATATGTACGATAAGTATTATGTATATATAATGTATGTATATATATGGATGATATATATTATATATATATATATATATACGTATGTATGTATATACGTATATACGATAACAGGTCAAACTCGACGAGGGCCGACTTTTCCTCTCTCTCTCTCTCTCTCTCTCTCTCTCTCTCTCTCTCTCTCTCTCTCTCTCTCTTTCTCTTTCTCTCTCTCTTGTTTTTCTCTCTTTTGCACGATCCAAGAACTGTTATTAATAATCGAGGTTAACGACTCTCGCCTTCCTTTCAAGACGGATACGTCTCTAACTTCGTTGCACTTTAATGCATTTTCAATTGCAACCACCGAATCTATTATATTTTTTCCAATAATATTCAACCTATTCTCGTTTTAGGTTAACTTGTCGTTCTACTTAACGTTTTCGTTCTGGTTTATTCTATATAGACTTCGAATCGATTAAATATTATTGGTTAAGACTTTTGTAGAAAGATTTCGTACTTTGATCCATACGCACCACACGCATACACACACATACAGTATTAAAAGAAATTCATTTCTTTTTTTTTTTTTCTTTCTTTTTTTTTCCGATAAACCGTCCGATTTGCTCAAGTATACAAAGTATATCGAAACAAACATTTTCTGTTTATTTATATTTGTCCTTCTTTTTTGTTTTCTTTGACTGACAAATAATTTCTACCACGCATTCATCGGTTATCTGCATCTCTCTGTTTTGCTTTTCCGTTTGACCACGACGACTTGTTACTTATCGTTATGTGTTTCATGTTACATCATATATATATATATATATATATACTCGTACTATATACGTATCTCTTCTTCTTTCTATTTCTCGTGTTATAATATATACTTGTGTATGTGTGTACATACTCTCTCGTCGTTATTCGAGATCTCTTATATTGGAATTCAACGAATAGGATACGAGTACTCGCCACTAATAGGAGAAAGTGAGAAAATCACGAGCAGAGTAACTTTGTGGATGATCTATAAGATCTTCTTTTCTTTTTTCTTTCCTTCTTTCTGTTTCTTTTTCTTTCTTTATTTTATTCGTTTATATAATAAGAAAAATTTATCTAATAAAGATGACATAGATGGCATATAACCTCGACAATTTTTTATAGTCTTATGTGCATACAAATATACATATATATATATATATATATATATATTTATATATTTAATATTATATATATTATATATAGAATTATTTATTAAATTATTTATTAAATTAAATTAAATACATTATATATATATATTTGTATTAATAATAAAAATCGTGTGTATATATATATATATATATATATATATATATGTATGTATGTATTATAAATCAGAGTGGGAGAGATTATAATATACTATTATTATTACAATATATATTATTACACATTTGATTACTATAGATAAAATATTAATTATTATTAATACATTGGCGTTGAATGATTCATATATAAGTCATCCTTATTTTTTACTAGGGACGGGATGACGTGAAAATGCGTCATTGAAATTTTCATGTATCTATCTGAAAAAAAAGAACTATAAATAAATCAAGTTCTCTGGATAAATACCAGAATAAAAAAATTAGAAAAATTGTATATGTTTGAACTTTCTTTTTTATCTCTTGATTATTGATACTGGATCTTATGTATACATTAGAACAATATGTTAGAAATTAGATACTTGATCCTTTTCTCCCGAATGTAATCGCTAACGGCAGGTCTCTATCTCTGTCATAATCATAAACATTTGATAAGACAAAAATTCATCATTAATATTGATAAGACAAAAAAATATTCCTTACATCTTGACAATTTTTTTCAAATATATCATATCAAAGAAGAAATATTAACTATGACATGTTACTGGAAAGATTAAATAAATTTTTTATTTTTAACAAAAGTCGGAATGATAAATTAGTAAATATTTCAAAATTTTTGAAAAATATCATTAATTTTAAAAGTTATAGTAGTTTTTTTCTAACGTAACGTGATTGAAACAAAATATGCGAATTTTGTTAAATTTTTGTAAAGTGCGACTCTAAACGACGTCAATGTGTTAATACTATGACTAAAATATATATGTATATAATCAATAATTAATATTTTATACTAATATATGTGTGTATATATATATATATATAATACATGAATAATTTTTTATATTTTTTCACAAGCATAAAAAAGAACTACTTTACCGACTGGTTCATTAAAGTATTTTACGTTACTCGTTTGTTTCTAAACTCTACGACAACGCGATACCTCGTTATTATTGTCCATCGGCTTTTCTCGTTTTGCTTTATTTCCTTTCATATTCCATTTTCTCTTCATTGAATCAAACTTCGACGTTCGAAACGAATTAGTTTGCTCGATAAACGTTCGATTTTCTCTTTATTTTTTAGTTCCTAGCGTCACACCTATTATCCCGTCAATCAATCTTTCCAATTCTAACCTAAAAATAACATCATATTAATTTCTTTAAATCTTTTTGTTGAAACATATTTTTTAATATACGAGCATATAGAAAATGTATCGTCGATAAGATTTCAAACAGAAATTTTCAACATTAAAAATCTAATCGTTCTAATGGAAATGTTCTGAACTTAGCTAAAGAAATGTTTAGAAAAAAAGAAAAAAAGAAATTCGTACGAATTGGCGCGTAATATTAAATCGTTCAATTCTTTAGTGTGTTTGTATTAAGTGCGTCAAAATAATTCAAATTTCAAAGCATTGTTGTTTCGATTGTCAATACAATTTAACAATCGATTCGATCATATCGATAATACATATATGCATGTAAAAAAAAAAAAACAGATTACGTAAATAAATTGTTCGAATATTATAAGAATTGTTTGGGGAAAAAAAAATATTTTTTTTTTTCTTAGACACCGGGTACCTGCAAGGAAATCGATCGAGAGAAATACAAGGACTTCACGTTCGATCATTCGTATTGGTCCTTTGATCTGACCGACGAAAATTATTCCTCCCAAGAAGAGGTGATTATATCAAATTTAACCTAAACAAAAATCATTTGTTAAATTATAAATAATCGAAATTATTCACGATTATTGATAATCCTTATTACAATATCAATTATCGTATCGCGTTGAATATGAATTTAATTTGTTTATAATATGAACATTTGTTAGAGTACATTATGAAATTATTAATAATTTCGATTTTATTGAATCATCGTGATCGATTCGAGAGATAAGATTGCTTTTTCTTTTTTTTTTCTTTCTTTTCTTTTTTCTTTTTTTTTTTTAGGTTTTCTATGATCTTGGTACGGACGTTATAGAAAGTGCCTTCGAAGGTTATAATGCCTGCGTATTTGCCTACGGCCAGACAGGATCTGGAAAAACTTTTACGATGATGGGTACACCGGTAATGTGTGAAATTGAAAATATTATTTAATAATACATGAATATATACAGTGGATCGAGCAATAGGTTTCTTGATTCCAGGGACCAAAAGTGTAACTGGGTAATTAATAATAATAATAATAATAATAATAATAATAATAATAATAAAACATTTGTTACCAGATATTTTAGGCTTGCAATCTGACAAAAATCTGAGAGATAAATAAAAACAAACGAATCGGCTTTTAAAAATTAAAAAAAAATTGTTATGGTAAATCGATTTGTTTTTTTTTTATATATATACTTTTTAAATTCACCTAAGAACACTTCTACCCCCGTTCTAGGAACTTTTTGTTCTATCCTATTTATTCGTACCTCTTAAATGCGTACGTATAAATTTGCTGCGTTCAAGTAAATAATATTTGTAAACACCTTTAGGAGTCACAGGGTTTAATACCGAGAATCTGCAAGACGTTATTTGCGAGGATGGCCGCCGGTAAAGAAAGTGGAGCATCTTATAGGACGGAAGTGTCCTTTCTAGAAATACATAATGAAAGAGTGAAGGATTTATTAAGGATAGATCAAACGCAATCTCATTCACTTAGAGTACGAGAACATCCAAAACGTGGTCCATACGTTCAAGATTTATCGAGTCATTTGGTCTATGATTATTCGGATATACAGGTTAACAAAAAAAAAAAAAATGATAATATTAAGAAGAATTAAGTTGTAATATATTAGATAGAAGTGATAGGGAAAAGATAGTAACTGTGGTTTTTACGTTAACGTAAAAAGAAGACTAAATAAAAAATGATAAAAACCGCAATTATTTTTCGACATCGATAAAAAATATTTTGTATCAAAAGATATTATAGGTATTAATGTAGAATATATTTAAATAGGAATGCATGGTCAGAGGTAATACGCACAGGACTACGGCTAGCACAAATATGAACGACGTTAGTAGCAGAAGTCACGCGATATTTACAATAACTTTCGTACAAGCCGGATTATCGGAAGGCAATATGCCGTCGGAGACAGTTTCGAAGGTGCACCTTGTCGACTTGGCTGGAAGGTAGTTCTTTAAAAATTAAAAAAAGAAAATAAGAATATAAGAAAGAAAAAGAAAAGCGAAGAAACGGAAAGATATTAAATGAAAATAGACACGAAATTGATTATGAAAGATATGAAGTAAATTTCTATTTCTATCTTTCATTCTCTCTCTCTCTCTTCTATTCTATTCTCTAGCGAACGTGCAAACGCGACCGGAGCAACGGGACAACGACTGAAGGAGGGTGCACACATCAATAAATCACTGGTGACATTAGGATCTGTGATATCGGCATTGGCCGAGGTTAACTCATCGGGAGACACGTCTTCCTCCAAACGCAATGTCTTCATACCATATCGCGATAGCGTCCTAACATGGTTATTGAAGGACTCTCTCGGTGGGAATTCGAAGACTATCATGATAGCTGCCATCAGTCCGGCGGATTGTAACTATGGGGAAACGCTGAGCACCTTAAGGTACGCTAACAGAGCGAAGAATATTATCAATAAGCCTACCATCAACGAGGATCCGAACGTTAAGTTGATTAGAGAATTAAGAGAGGAAATACAGAAATTGAAGTCTCTCATCGGCAAGGATATGGCAAGTATATATATATGTATATACACACACACACACACACACACACACACATATAAGTATATGGGAATAATTTTGAAATGATTGGTCAAGTATATTTTGAATGGTTAAAAGGATTCTATATATCATACCTATCAAATCTTGATATTTGTACAGAGCATAGAAAGACCGCCTCAGGTATTGTTGGCACAAATTCATGAGAAACAAGAGCAAGAAAAGGTGCTCACGGAGGAATGGACGGAAAAGT
Source organism: Vespula vulgaris (assembly GCF_905475345.1). Classification (NCBI taxonomy): domain Eukaryota; kingdom Metazoa; phylum Arthropoda; class Insecta; order Hymenoptera; family Vespidae; genus Vespula; species Vespula vulgaris. Next base: position 2,046,847 of record NC_066609.1, read on the forward strand.
GGCGTGAGACTCAACAAATTCTTCAGGAACAGAAAGCCCTCGGTCTACGTAAGAGCGGTGTAGGCGTTGTTCTCGATTCGGAGATGCCACATCTCGTTGGTATAGACGACGATCTACTTAGTACCGGCGTAACCCTTTATCATCTGAAAGAGGGAAAAACGTTAGTTGGAACCGAGGAGGCTGCTACCACGCAGGTAGCAAGATTTCGATTAGCAATAGACACTCGCAATTCCTCCTCGAATTCTTGATCGCTCTCCCCCCATTTCCCCTTAATTCGGTTTAGCTGAAAAATTATCTCGTCTAATTAAATAGGACATTGTCTTGACCGGTCCGGACGTCGAGTCGGAACACTGCGTAGTGGAGCTGGACGGTGGTGTAGCTACCCTACACCCTCTTTCCCCGCACTGCTGGATCAACACCGCCCAAGTGGACAAGCCAACGAGATTGTCACAAGGTTGTATCATCCTATTGGGTAGGAACAACATGTTCCGTTACAACGATCCAGCGGAAGCGGCTAAGCTAAGGAAAGAGGGTGGTACAGGGAATGGAAATCTTCAATCTACGGTGGTCAATCTTTCAAGATTGTCTCTCTTGAGCTGGAGCGTTTCGGATCTTCACGCATCTTCCTCGAGCGATAATCTTTTGAACTCTAGC
>NC_066609.1:2052500-2207500 GCF_905475345.1 Vespula vulgaris
TCCTATTTCATGCGATCGACGAACATAATCAAGAGAAATTAGAAAGAGAAATGAGTGATAAGGAAGCGAAGAAGAAAGAAGAGGATGAGGAAGATGTGGACGAAGAGGAGGAGGAAGGAGAAGAGGAAGAAGAAGAAGATGAAAAAGAAGAGGAAGAGGAAGAAGAACTAGCCAACGGTGAATGTTGTTCAACAAATTTGTATTCAAATGTTAAAAAAGAGGAAAAAGAAGTGAAAATAGAAGAAGAAAAACGTAGAAAATCGAAGAAGGAAATTGAAAGGAAGTCTTCCAATGAGAGTACCAGTAATACTGAGATTCTAAAGGATGACAATGATACGTTGAATACACGTTCAATTACAAATTCAACAATGGAAAACGACGATGAGATATTGCAGGATTCGTTGGAATCTCCGATTCAATCGAATCCGGCTATGAAGAGATTGAACCAAAGAATAGCACGTCAACGTATGATGGTTATGAGATGTCTCGAAGCGAGTACACCCTCGAAAGAGGATCTTAATCGTCAAATATCGATCCTTCAAGATCTTCAAAAGCAACAGATCGAATTGGAGGTATCGTTGTTGGAGGACGAACGTAAAAATCCAAAATCTTTCCTAAATAACGAGGATAGATTATCGACGAATAATGGCGGCGGTAATGGCGCCGGTAATGGCGGTGGTAATGGCGGCGGTAATGGCAGCGGTAATGGCGCCGGCAATGGCGACGGCGATGATCGTACGCAAATTGATACCAATTCATATCGCGACATAACGTCTACGAATAATTCTGCAACCCTTTTGACCGTAGCTACAACCAGATCTCATCTATTTAGAAACAATAGGCCTAATAACGAAGAAAATGTTTCTTCAGAGTCAATGGTCTCGAGAATATCCTCCGGGCGTGGCTATTCTACGGTCTATCTAACCGTAAGTTCTCTCTCTCTCTCTCTCTTTTTTTTTTCTAATCGGACTACACATTATATTTATAATTTGCTAACACTTTAAATGGTCCTTGATTGCACAAGTACTATATACGTATATATAACTTTCACGTGCATATTATTTTTAAAGAGAAAGGAAGAAAAAAGAAAGAAAAAGTTAAAGTATATCGCATTATAAAGATTCGATTATATGAACAACATATGAGTTAGCAGATGTCCACATGGTAATCCAACTCTTGCCATACCTTTTCCGGCATATACTTTGTGACACCATACAACCCGCTTCTTGAATTCTCTACTTGTGTTCTCCGCTCTATATCACATGGCACAAAGGCGGTATATGTATACACGCGATCCTTTATATGTTCCCCTTTACTCCCTCGCATGAAAAGAAAGTAGTCACGCATAGTTAAATCAGATGACCTTGGATGGTCATGTCATGGAACATCTGTACCTTTCTCTACCAACGCTGTAGCATATTTCCGTATAAATGTGTTTCTATTAATAGAAATGTAGTGATAAATATTAAACAAAAAAAAGAACTTTTAGAGTTTCTCTTTTCAAAATGATATACATGTTAGGGTGTTATCGTACTTAATCCTTATGTAATGAATCGCTTAAAGTGTTACTGTACTATGAGATTTTATATAGATTTTAATATATACATGTGTGTGTAATATATATATATTATATAATAAAATTATATATAATATTATAGTATAATATTATATATAATATTAGATAATAAAAATTTATAATATATACACACATACACACACACGATTTTTTTTATAAGATAAACATTATATATAAAATAATAATAATATGAATCATTTTTATATTTTTTAGAGCCAAAATCGTAGCGATCGTTTGAGCAGTCCTTATTCCTTAACAATTACGAGGTCTCTACCATCTTTAATAGGAAACGATGGTGATTGTGATAACGTGATCAACATGATCATCAGCGTACCTTCGTACGTAATACGTGGAGCTGGTACTTACAGTCATTATGAATACGAAGTACGAATCGTAGCGCAAGATGACACTTGGACGTTGCTAAGAAGATATAGAACCTTTCGAGAGTTGTATATTTCGATGAGTAAGAAATATGGTTGTAAGGTATACATCATTTTTCTTCCATTCATTCTAATAAATCAAACGAATTTATATATATATATATACGTCATAAATCGTACACAAAGTGGGTCAAAAGTTCTTCTAGATTTTACGATTTGAAAAGGAAAAAAAGAAGTAGCTTAAAAAATCTCGAAAAAAAAAATTAATTTTTAAAATCACTTGAAAATCTTTTGGTCTCACATACATATGTATCGTATAAAAAAATATCTCCCTTCAAAATCATTTTAAATGCCATTTCAAGGTAATCGATATCAGGACGGGTTCAACGACCTATTACATCATGATCTTGAACTACATAATATCATTTATCGATTCTTAATTAAAATTAATTGATATCGATAAAATTTTTCTTATCATCGTTAGATGCATCGTAATAACTTCTTTTTTTCTTTTTTTGATTAACAACTTCAAAAATAAATAAGATATTTGGCCTATTAATGAAACATCTTGTGTATATGAAACCTGTTTTGTTTATTTTTGCAGGTAGCAGGAATACGTTTTCCTCCTCGACTTTTCTTTCCAAGAAACGAAGTGGTCGCACGGCAACGTAGAAAACAACTCGAGGAATATCTTAGACGATTAATTCAAGTCTGCTCGAAATTGCCTCAGTGTAGGCCATTATATAAATATAATGGGAACCTAAGTAATATAGACAAGCAATCCTTACTGGAGTTTAGTTACTTTTTCAGACGAGGTACATTCGAAAGCAGCAAATATGGAACTAGTTAAAAGGTGTGTAGGGAAACACACACAAGCGTGTTGTTTATCTCTTATATAATTTTTCTTGTATTTTTTATAACGATTTTATCTCATCGTGAGACACGGATGCGCATATTATCGAAGGAAATATTTTTTCTGAAGTACATATTTAACGCAACGAGACCGAAATAGAAAGATGGTGACAAGGACGGGGAAGAGTGGGGATGATGATCGATTTAACGGTTGGATTGAGCAAAAGTTCTTAATAAAATTTTTAAAAATCAATTACTCTTTTTCGAGAAGCTGTTAATAACAACAACAATAATGATAATAGTAATAATAATTTTTCTTTTTGTATATTAATAAAACCACAAGCTTAGCTTGTAAAACTGCAAGCCTAATTATGAACCTAAATAGTCTTGTGAAAGATTAATTGATTGATAAAATCATCTAAGAACTTTTGGCCCATCTTATACATCTTTTATGATATATATATATATATATATATATATATATATATATATCCAGTGATCGCGGAAATGCAAATATTAATGCGTGTAATTGTTATTTAGATATTGCTCTCTGCTATCGTTTAGAAAAGAAAAAGTGATTGAGAGAGAGAAAGAGAGAGAGAGAGAAAACACAGAAGAAAAAAAGTTAAATGGTGTTTCTGGGTGGCATAAAAAAGAGAGTTGAATATTTTACAGTACACACGTACAATATATATTATTAGAGTGATATATTTATGTTATTATTTATAATACTTATTGCTAAACTATCTTCTCTATGGACGATTTTCAAGAATTTCATTGAAAACACTTATATGAATCTCATTTTGTTTCGCTAATGTAGTTATATTTAAAAAAAAAAAAAAAAAAAAAATTCGATTTACATCTCGCTATTATCATTTTCTTTTACTTCTTCTTTATTCGATCATGACTGATAATTACTGACTGAGAATTGTATTAATTCAATAATTTCCTTTACGCAGATTTAATATCGTGAAGTTATTTTATTTGATTAGTAACATTAAATATTTTATTATTATTACCACAGAAGTATCGTCATATCGCTCTATTAATAATTTCCACTTCTTTGCGCAGATCTAATATCTTTCGATTATTTTATTATCGTTGTGTTCGGAGTGTGCAAGGATATCATCATATCGCTCTGTTCAAGTTCTTCCGAAAGATCACTTAGATTATAAAAAAAAAAAATAATAATAATAATAATAATAAAATAAAAATAAAAATTAAAATTAAAAAAAAAAAATAAATAAAGAAATATATATATATGTATATGCATATTACGTTTCGTGGAAAAAAGAAAGAGTTATGTGATGAGTTAATACGAATTAAGATTGAACAAAAATAATCGTTGCATAATGCTTGTCAATGGACCTGACATTTCTATTAAACTACTCCAAAATAATCGGCTGCTTTTTTGAGAGAAAGAGAAATAACTTACGTACATATAAGCATATAGAAAATAAAAATACAAAGAATTAAAAAAAAAAAAGAAAGAAAGAAAGAATGTTCTTGGGTTGAAAACAACAATGCCACAAAATGATATTATCAACTTTTGTAATATAATATTCGTGGCTTTTTCATGTGGCTATAAAGATCTCAGATTTGCTCTTTTTTTCTTTTTTATTATTAATCCTTCACATTTCACGCGATATGAAAATGATGCATTTGAAAAAAAAAAAAAAAAAGAAAGAAAGAAAAGATGAACAAAAAAAAACAAACAAAAAGAGAAAATAAAAAAGAAAAAAATACACATTCCTTAAAATTGTCATACTTTAATATATATATATTTTTTCTTTTTTAAGTTAGCAATATATATATATATAGTCATTATCTCTGATGCATAATTGTTTCATGGCAGTGTATATAAAATGAACTTCAAACCCCAAGTTATAACTTTCAACCTAAATTGGTTGAAAAGACTAGATCAACTTATTGGAATGAACAATTATACCTCAAAAGTTTAATACGACTTCCGACACACATATTTATCGCGTTCACTTTTTTTATACCTGATCTTCGTGATCTGCGCTACGTTTAAGAAAGAAAAAAGTACAATAAATTGTCATATAGCTTGCTCTAACGATTTGAAAAATATGTTAAAGTAGACATCTTTGAAACGACCAAAATGTTATATCAAATATTGTACAATAAGTAGTCAAATTGAAATTAATTGTATATAAAATATCTACAAACGAATCTATTGCTTTTCTTCTTTTTGTTTTTTTTTTTCATTTTGTATTGTTAAATACCTGATCGATAATTCTCTCTTTCTTTGTGTGAAATAGACTTGATATATTTTCCATAACAAATTCATAATTATTTAAAAATACGTAATTCTCTTTCATTATTTTTTTCCATTAGTTTTTTATATTTTCTCACATTCTCTTTCTCTGTGTGTATATATATATATATTATATATATGTGTGTAAGTGATGTATAAACGTACGTATATCTTTATCTTTGTACAATTTTGAAAATTTACACGTATGTATTCTGAAGGAATATGAAAAATGACAAGACCGAACATAAGAAATGATTATAAAAACATAGTGGGGAAAAAAAAGAAAAAGTTGACAAATTGGTACTATTATTTATATAATAAATTAGAATAAAATAGAGTCATACTTATCAGACATAGAATTAAATGAAGACTTGCACACTGGCTAAATTATCTGCGAATGGTGCTACGATAACCCTTGTAGCAAAGTAGAATGTTAAACCAAAAGAAATGGAGATTGGTAATGCAGGTAATGCTTTCTTGAATATCGCCAAAAGTAGCAGTGTCAAGCAGAGTCCCTAAAAATATATTAGTATTTTCATAAAGACATTACTGATTATAATTAAAAAAATGTGTGTGTGTGTGTGTATATATATATATATGTATATAAACATACTATGAGTATGGCGACAAAGCATGCTAAAGTTGTATTCCAATCGCCATAACTTGATGCTTTTCCAACAAGTACGCTATAAAATATGAAATCACCAAGGCCCAATTTGACACCACGTTCCTCTTGAACAATAGGGATTTGCTGAGCCTGTGTTTCCGCAGGAAGATTTTGAGGTAGTCTAGAATCGTCTGTCGATGGTACCGCATTTTCAAGCACTTCTTGAGCACGTCTCGCACTACGATCCCCTATGTAGAAGAGATACAATTATAGAATAACTTTCATACATATACTTCGGTGTAATTACCATGCGTTTCTATCCATTCGAGTGTGAAACCACCTTCTTCTGCATCTCCTGATGCAGGATTATTTTGCTCATCCGTTCCTGTGTCAGAAGGCACAGTTGTTTCTTGATCCGTAGAATCTGTTGTCGCTGTCATTGTCGTTGCTTGTACATATCCAGCATAAGTTACAGTGTTTACAAACGTATACAAAATCGTTGAAGAGTATATGAGAGCTGGGAAAATCGATTCGTTTCTTTCTTGTGCCGTTTCCACTAAAATTCTTAATGGTCCTTTTGGTGATAAAACAGCTATCAAATCTGAAATAAATAAGCACGCATATAAAATATATTACGTTATTTTTCTTTTCAAACAATAATACAATAATAGAATTAACGTGATAAACCTTACCCCAAATACTTATTACAGCTAAAACTGCCCATACTGTCCATTCGGGTAAATACTTAATAAAAACAAGAGCCATCAAAGCAGAAATGAATATTAAATAAGCTTGTTGAAGTTGTAAGGGACCTTGCCAATGAATACATATCATTCCAACCATCCCAAAATTCCATAAAACTATTCCTAATGTAAATAGATCCATTGGAATGTTATATGTTTTTAGAACTTGCCTATAACAAATGAAGAAGTTTAGGAAATAATATTTGTGATAGTAAATATATCTTTATAATCGATACTTACTCGCAATAAAGCACAGAAAACATTGATAGCAATAATAAGGAACTTATAATTAACCATAAGTGTATTGCTTTGTAAAATTTATATTTATATAAGATAATAAGTATCACGGTCATGCATACTATGATACTTATGAGTATTAAAGAATTGGCAAATGCCTGCCAAACTTTTGTACTTGTATCAGGGCTATCTTCATGAAACGGAGTGTAAACTCTGTAAAATAGAAATTAAATCCAATGATTCTTCAAGAAGAATTAATATTAAAATGTAATTATAAATAATTTTGTATAGCTTACAGGTACATTCCTTTACTCGTGTAAAAAGTCACAGAACTGATTGTAGTCACTACTACTAGCATACAAAGAGAAACAGGTACAAACAGTTTAATGACATGTGCCGCTCCATATTTTAATTCTTCTTCTTCATTATATCTAAAATGTCTTCGTCGTGAAGAGCTACAAGCAAATACAGATGTACCGTACTCTCTTAAATTCGTTGCAGATCTTGTTTCTACCTGAGGAACTCCAATTCCTGACTAAGAATCAAAATCAGTTAAGTATAAATTAAGAAAATAATCTATAGAAATTTTAAGAATTACCTGTTCATTTTCTACTCTTAATCGTCTCTTTCGCCGTTCATTGACCAAACTTAGGTCATCTGAACGAGACTCTGCAACGTGACCGTCCATCAGGCTCGTGTACTCGTCTGCCGAATCGTAATCACTCTCAGACATTCATCAAAATTTATTAGTCTAAACAAATATAAATAAAAACTTATAATTGATACTACTTTTATCTGTATAATAGTTTCCTTGTTTTTTTATGACTTTATGCATTCGTTGTACTGAAAAAGTTCAAAAATTCTAGGAATAAATCACTAATGCTCCAAAATAAAAATAAAAATAAAAATAAAAATAAAAATAAAAATACAAAATATTCTCCGAAATAAAAATATTTTTCTCGATATAACTAAACTTCAAGAAGAAATTTTATGGAATAGTCAATGACGATATATGATGCGTTTTAATTTACACCTACTTTATATAACTAATAATTAATAATGTCGTCTTACGTTTCTCTTTTAATATTATCACTTTATCAGCAAATTTTTTCTTCGATAGTAACGTTAATACTCAAAAGTATACTCATCCACAAGCACTCGTTGATTTTTTTTTTTAATTTTTTTATTGACACGATACAGATATAAGAAACTTAAGCAACGATGACAATGGCTGACGTTAACAGTGAACTACAACAACGCCTCTGTTGATTAGATTACGAACTACTTGCTATACTTGCTTACGACAAAGTTTATTAATTTACGATCAATAATTTTAAAGGAATGAAAAAAGTCCTTGAAATTTTCAATTATCCATATGACAAGAATATTAATAAATTTTAAAGTAAAGAAAAAAAGATGGCCACATACCTTTATAAATAATTTTGATAATGAAAATCCTGAAAGATCTATATCTCTAAGCTATCATACTTGTTGCAAGTTCACGTGTATGTTGTATAATACAAAAGATCACGATTCAATATTATTTTAATAAAAACATAGTTTATAAATGTAAAAATTATACGGAAGACATATACGTTCCTATTAAGTATCTTAATGTGCTTATAGTAGATAATAAATTTTGATCCTTTTATTGATAACAAGCTGGTCCTACTTCGATAGAGAAAATCTGATCAGGTAGTCCAATGTCTCGCAGAGCTACGTCTATTATAGGAAGTCTTACTGGTTTATCCGAGTTGTATGAAACAATAGTTTGACTCCAATGATCAGGACGTAACTATATAAATTAATAAAATTAATTAATTAATTAAATATATGTATATATATATAGATCTGCTTGGTAAAGTTAATTATTAAAAACTAATACATACTCTGCATTCGTCTACAATCATATCATATCGCAAACGTTGATTACCACGTGGCATTATTTCAACATCGTTCCAAGCAAGAAGTTTCATACTTCTTCTATAACTCTTTCGTTCAGAATCAAAATATGCAACACTATTTTTGCAATGATAAGTTATATTCTGTTGGGCATGTTTTGAAAGCAATTGCAAGAAACTTATTTGATTGCTGTCTGCTTTATACATGATCTATTAATAATAATAATATTTAACGTGTACGACGTATAATGATTAATAATGAAATATATTACCTTTGCATCTCCTATTTCACTCAACCAAACTTCTTGCTGTTCACCTATGTAATTAATCTCTCCTGTACGAGATGGATTTGGTAAAATACACGTTGCATGTTTCTCAGAGTCGCAATAAACTAAGATCGCATCTCGTGCGTCACCTTCGTTTGGATCAATCCAATATTCTCCTAAAAAATATATATATTCTTGTAAAATATATCTCTTTGTATATATATGTTTAACATATATACATATATCCCTGATGCAAAATTAAGTTACCAGATGTTTTTTCCGGATAGGCAACAAACAAATCTCTGCAAGTTTTAGCTGGCGAATTTTTCTGTCCATCCGGTTTAATTAATTTTTGGAAGGACGATTTTAATTGCTCATAAGCTTTCAATACGAGACTTTTACGTTCCTCTTCCGTAATTTCTTTGCCAAAAAATCTTGCTGGCTCATCGCCTACTAATGGATCGGGTCCTTTTGTTTGGCTTTGTCCTAAATGAGAACGTAAAATCAATTGTTACATATTAAAACTTTATTGTTTTCCATTTGAACAATTCTATATTTTTATTATTTTTACATATTAGGGGATAACATGAAAAGATTGAGTTTTATATTGAAAGTAAACATGTGATACCTAAGAAAGCTGCCAACGAAGCAGCATCATATCCTAATCCAAGTTCTCCAGGAGGTCCTGGTGGTCCTGGTGGACCAGGTGGACCTGGTAATCCATGTCGACCTTCTTCTCCAGGAGGTCCTCTTGGTCCTGGATTACCAGTAAGTCCAATCAAGCCAGGATTTCCATCTCTACCAGGACTTCCTCTAACACCAGGTTCTCCCTCTTTTCCTGGTAAACCAGGCGCTCCTGGAATACCTTTATCTCCAGGAATTCCTGGCGATCCAGGTAAACCTTGTAATCCATTGAATCCACGATGTCCTTTAGCACCTTTCGCACCTTCATCGCCACGTTCACCCTTTGCACCTTGTATACCTACTGGACCAGGCTTTCCTCTAGCACCCTACGATAATTATTTATTAATACAATTTTTTTCTAACTTTACATCTGATTGATAAAATTTTATATTGAAGATATAAAATATACCTGTGGTCCTTCTACACCTTGTGGTCCCATTTCTCCTTTTGGACCACGTTCTCCGATAGGACCAGATAATCCAGCATTACCCGGAGGTCCCTATATATTAATATATCATAGAAATTAATTTACGCGTTTAGAAACTTTGATAAATAAATTAATGAAGTTGGATTAGAACTTACAGGTATACCAGGAGGCCCAGATGGTCCTTCTACTCCAATAGCACCTGGTGGTCCTTTGTCACCAGGTCGACCACTTATTCCAGGTGGACCTGGTTTACCAGAAGGTCCTTCGGGACCTTGTTCCCCAATAGGACCAGGAGGTCCAACAGGACCTATCAATCCTGGGGGTCCAGGCGGTCCCTCTACTCCTGGCTTTCCTGGTAAGCCTGTTTCACCCTAACAAAATATAATAATATAATTGCATGCCAGTGAATATAATGAAATGAATATAAATGTTATTGAAATAATTTTCTTACAGTAGCTCCGCGTATTCCTCTAGCACCTACTAATCCCGATGGACCAGGAAGTCCTGGCAAACCTCGTTCTCCTGGTAAACCTTGCGGTCCTTGTGATCCTATCAGACCTGGTGGGCCTTGTGCTCCACTTTCACCTTTATTTCCGTCTGCACCAGGAATACCAGGATTTCCTATAGAACCAGGATTCCCTGGTCTTCCCGTATCTCCAGCATTACCTTTAATACCAGGCAGTCCAGGTGGACCTGCAGGACCAGCTATGCCAGGCAATCCCTATAATAAAATTCTAATTAATATCTATATTTATATGGTAAAAAAAAAAGCAAATACTCACGGGTTGTCCGGTTACGCCTGCTGGTCCAGGAGAACCTATAGAACCTACTTCTCCTCTAGGACCAGGTTCTCCTCGTATTCCTTTTGCACCAGTTAGGCCCGTTAAACCTGGTGGTCCTACTTCACCTGGACTACCTGTTAATAAATACTGATGAATAATACACGTCTCATTATTGTATAATATTTGATATAAAATGTTTTATTACCAGCTAATCCTGGATTCCCTTGATCTCCTTTCGGACCTGGATAACCACGATCTCCTTTCAAGCCTGGAAGTCCAATAAGTCCTTGCTGCCCTGGAAATCCTTGCAATCCCTGTAGACCTTGAGGTCCTCTTTCTCCTTGCGCACCTGGAGCTCCTGTCTCACCTGGCGGACCTGGCAAACCTGTATCTCCTCTTTCAGCTGGCTCTCCAGGAAGTCCTGGAAGACCTACTTGACCTTGCGGGCCCCGTTCTCCAATACGACCAGGCGGTCCTTCCGGTCCAACTGGACCCATCATTCCTCTTTCACCTTTCTGTCCAGATTCTCCAGGGAAGCCACGTATTCCAGGTAAACCCACCAATCCTGGTGGACCAGGATGTCCCATATCTCCTTTAAGCCCAGGAAGTCCAGGAGGCCCGTCGACACCTTGAATGCCTGGTTCTCCTCTAGCTCCTGCCAATCCTGGTGCTCCAATTAATCCCCTTTCACCGGGAAAACCACGCTCGCCTCTATTTCCAGCAGAACCCGTGGGACCAGGAGGTCCTTGAACACCCACTTCACCATCTTTACCTGGTATTCCAGGATTGCCAGAAATTCCAGGAATACCCTACGAAAAATAAAATGTGTTTATTATTATTTCGATTAGAGTGATTATATCAACAATTATACTGTTATATTGTGACATTAACCTGAAAACCTCTAGGCCCAGGTAATCCCTGAGGTCCTCTTTCTCCAGCACTGCCAGGTGGTCCTGGTGGTCCTTGTAATCCTGGAGAACCTTCTTTACCTGCGTCACCTCTAGGTCCAGGTGGTCCAGGATTACCAGGTTCACCATCTTTGCCAGCTTCACCTGGAAAACCTTTCTCTCCTGCTGGACCTAATGATCCAGGTAAACCTTGTGGTCCTTGCGGACCTTGTTCGCCAGGTTTTCCATCTGCACCTTGAATTCCACGTTCCCCTACATTACCTGGTTTACCAGGTGAACCAGGACGGCCCGTTATACCACGCACACCCTGTTACATTAAAAATGTGATCTTTCTGTTTCATATAAATTTGCTTTTTCATTACATGTATATATGTTCATGTACATACCTGTATTCCGGGAGATCCCGGACGACCTGGATCTCCCATTGTTCCTTTCGAACCTATTGGTCCTGTGGGTCCACGATCACCAGGTTGACCTAAAATAAATATGTTAATAATATAAATGTTAAATCAGTTGTGTCTTATAAATAAATATTATGTTGAATAATAAACCTTTAGGGCCCATAGGACCATCGGATCCAGGCAAGCCACGTATTCCTGGCGTGCCACGTTCACCAGGTGATCCAGGTGCTCCTATCGGGCCATGTAATCCTCGTTTTCCTCTTTTTCCTTCGGGACCAGGTGGTCCTGGAAAACCACGTGGACCAGGTGCTCCTTGTTCTCCTTTTGTTCCAACGTCACCTTTAAAACCTCTTTCACCAGGCAATCCCTAAATATTTTTTTTTACAATATAAAAATATATACGATCAATTAAATGTATTTATAATAAATAATCAAGTTTTCTTACAGGCATTCCCTTAGCTCCTGATAAACCAGGATTACCTGGTATACCAGGCTGTCCACGTGATCCAGGGAAGCCAGGTAAACCAACTGAACCAGGTGTTCCTGGACTTCCTTTTTCACCAGATATCCCATCTTTTCCTTGTAAACCTTGCGGACCAGATTCTCCAGGCTGTCCTGGACGTCCTGCTTCGCCTGTTTAAAAGTAAAATATAAAATGTGAATAAAAAACAATTCTATTAAAGTAAATGAAAAATAGTACATACCACGTGGACCTTGTAAGCCTTGACTTCCTTTTGGACCTTGAGCTCCTTGATCTCCTTTAACTCCAGGATTACCTGGGAACCCAGGTGGACCGGGTTTACCTAAAGCACCCTGTAATATTGTATACATTAAATCATATAGAATAATTGCTTTATATATTTCAATTTATATTAAAGAGTTTATTACAGATTACTTACAGGTTGTCCTGGTGGTCCAGGAAGACCATTGATTCCTCTTATTCCAGGTGGACCTGATAATCCCTCTCTGCCTCTTTCTCCGCGTGGACCAACAGGACCCTGAATATATGTACATACATTTAATATTATCCTACATATTAAAATATTATTCTCATTATATTGTTTGATACTTACCACTGGTCCTATAGGTCCCATCGGACCAGGTGCTCCTGCAGATCCTTTTTCTCCAGATATACCTTGTTCACCTTTAGCACCATCTAATCCTGGAAAGCCACGATGTCCTTTTACACCTGGTAGACCAGGCATTCCAGAAAGTCCTCTTGGACCTAATGGTCCTGGTGACCCCGGTGGACCTATTTCTCCATTCTCACCACCTTCACCCTAAATACATTAATATATATGTACATATACATAAATTGAGTTATGACTCGCTTAAAATTATTTTTTCAAAATAACTTTAATAAGTAATATTCCACTCACATCTCTTCCTGGCAATCCTGGCAAACCTCGTGGACCAGGAGCTCCTGGTGCACCTGGTAATCCAGGTTCTCCAGGTTCTCCACGAAGACCTTGGAAACCTTGTGGACCAGGTGAACCTGCTGGTCCTATAAAAAGAAAAGAAAAATATATATATACTTGTTATAATATTAAACGAAGATTTATATACAAAAAATTGAATATATGTGAATATAATTCTTTATTACCTGCAGGTCCTCGGGGACCAACAGGACCTACGTTTGTTTGAAGATAATACTCTGGCCTGAATGCAGCATCCGTTGGACCTTTATCTTCACTCGCTTGAGATAGAGCAAGTTGTTGATAATACAGTGACACCTTCAAAACGATATCAATCATCATCTCTTCCACAAACTATTTTCAATAATATTAAATACGATTATGTTACATCAGGTAGAGGTCCAGGTGGTCCAGGTGGTCCTGGAATTCCAGGAGTTCCCGGTTGTCCAGGAAAGCCTGCGTCACCCGGTCTTCCACTATCGCCTGGACGTCCAGGTTGTCCCTATCGTTAAAATCCGTCTTAAAAAATATCGTTAAATAAGAATTTCATATTCTGATATTAAAAATAGCTTTGAAAAATAAACTACATATATATAAATTATATTTTGAAATTAATATCCATTAAATTACTCACACGTGGTCCAGGTATTGCCACTGAACTTATATGATTACTTTCTCCGGGTATAATTTCCGTCGCTAACTATCAATATAATAATAATAATTATATATATTTATAATAATTAATATATTTTAATATTTAATATATATATTTGTAATAATTAAATATATTTATTATAATTTTTCATCGATAATTATTACGTTAGAAGATTATTGTTTTTAGTGATCCGTTTTAAAAATCATCTTTTTCTTCTTACTTGATTATTATTATTATAGGTTTCAACCGTAGAATGCAATTCTTCTTGGTCGAAGAATCGTGTTGTTGTTTGGGGTGCAGATAAATCGGTAGGTAGTTCTGATCTAAACGGTGACAAGGTCGGATCCATTGTTTCTTTTCTACGTTCTGCAATTTAGAAAATGAATTTTATCTCATCTTGTTTGATCGATTGAAAAATTCGTTGAAAAATTATTTACCTGAATTATTGATATTTGTTGGGGGGATAGATGACGACGACGATGTTTCTGAATATAATCAAATGTGATATTAAAATCAAAAGATAAATAATTTTACTATTAAGCAATAAATTATTTACCTTTAATTAAAAAAAAAAAGAAAATAAAAGAAAATAAACATTAAAAAAAAATATTTACTCTCCGGGAATTAGTTATCAGTTTCCTCGACTTAAGTAATAGTATTGGTATATATAAGAGATCTAAACGGAAATTATATTAAATTGCGTATGAATTAATGGAAGAGGATGAAAAAAATATTAATTGCGTTTTATTAATTAATTCGAACGATTAATTAATTGTTTTATACGAGGCGTTAACGAGTGCGATATTCTATTTAAAGACTTCCGGTAATGATAAGACTTCAATATCCGCTTTGAGATTTTTTTTTTTTAATTTCTTCTTCATTTATTTTGAATAATATACAATGGTAAGTATGAATGCATATGTAGAAAGATAGAAAAAATTGTTATAATTATAATGACGACCATGATGATAATAAATTGAGAAAGGATCAGTTATAGATCAAGTTTTCTTTTTTTTTTCTTTTTTTTTTTAGTAATCGTATTACAATTAACATAATTTAAAAATATTTGAATGAAAAAAAAAAAAAAAAAAAAGAAAGAGAAAAAGAAAAAGAAAAAGAAAAATGTTTAGCCTAATTCAACTGTCTCTTTAAATTCAATTAAATTTCATCCCTCTAAAATAACTCACCATTTTTATCCTCATAGTCCTCATAACTATCATAGTAATCGTACTCGCTGTAGTCACTGTTAACTGGTTGCTGAGATTGGACTTGTCTAAGTCGATGTTTTCTCTGCCTCGTTTTAACCGAATATACTTGGGGTAGTAAAAATAAAAATTGTAAAATCAGAAGGCCAGCGGCCAAATCGAGGTACCCTCGTCTCATCGAGGTGCCCTCTTTTATCGTTGGTGATATCAAAGAAATACAAGAATAATAGGTAGAATAAAAATAAAAAGAAAAAGAAAATAGAAGAAGAAGAAGAAGAAGGAGACAAAGAAGAAGAAGAAAAAGAAGAAGAAGAAGAAGAAGAAAGAAGAACTCGTTCGAGATCCTAGAGTAGAGACTCTCGGCTCTGTTACGATGCTGATGGCGAACTAGACTCGAGACAGCCGTGTTGTCTCACATATCTATTTAGCAGATGCTCTCGGTAACTCAAGGGAGGTCATCATCCTCTAGTTTACAAGACGCAAGACGGTGTAACTCATACCGCCTTCTTCTTCCGCATCCCCCGATCTCGTTCCTACATTTTAGCTCTCTTTACTACCACTTCTCTTCCTTCTCCTACTCTCATTTGGTATATATATATATATAGAAAAAAATAATACGTTCGAACGTTTAATTACGATCGATGATAAGAGGGTAGAAAACGACGTGGATGAAACTGTAATGGGTTTAACAATACGATCACTTCAATCAGATCTTGGAAATCCTCGTTTCTTCTTGATACGTCTCGTTGAATCTTTACTTTTTTTTTTCTTCTTTTTCCTAATAAAAATATCATCTCGCACGTACGTCGTAATTAATACCAATGTGATTTGTTTTCGTTAAGAACATCGTCCCTTTTTTTTAAACGTTTACTACTTGTTTATAAATCCAATTTAATCCCTTAAAATTAATACCTTTTTTTTTCTCTTTGAATAAATAAGCAATAATTCTTATTTTTCTTTTTCTTTCTTTCTTTCTTTCTTTTTTTTTTTTTTTTGTTCATTGGAAGTCGCTTCAGAGTTTAATTCTAAATAGGGTAAATGCACTTTTATTTGCCAGATGATGACTTCATACGTCCTTGCTTTAAATGCGGGTTCCAATCCAGAGCTAACTATAAGTAAGCCAAGTATGACCTACTTTGTGTCTTACGTTCTTCCTCATTTTTATTAGCCGGTGACATCTACAGTCCCGATACACTAAGAGAACGCCATTTCCACTTAATAACTTTATTAAATGACAATCATCGTTTTGGCCGCATTCCACCAAGCACGATCTTACTTTATACAAGACGATAACCGTAATAAACCACATTGACTTCTGTGTTCCTATTTTGCTTAGTTATAAACCCTTATAGCATAAATCAGAGTTGTTACACCGTCTTTCTAATAACGCAATTGTGTAACTAAGAGACAATCGTCGCAACATACATACTCTTTTATTACTTTTCCATGAAAGAATCTCAATAAATTTTCTTTTAAAAGCTTTTGGTTATTTTCCATGATCTAATGATGTTCATTGTAATAATATTACTTTTTAATCCATTGTAGGATTTAAATTATATCTTGATATCATTTTTAACGATTATTCGATCAATTAATCCCATTTTTTTTTTTTTATTTTTATCTTCAACTCCATTTTGTTATATTCATTATTAATATTACTATTGTATTCCTATTATTTAAATTATAATATTTCCATTATAAATATATACATATATATATATATATATATATATATATATATATATATTTATATATAATACATATACACACGTGTATGCATAAAATTTATTCAATCAAATATTGCATTTTTTATTTTTATCTTCTGCCCCTTAGATCGACTATTATTAAATTTTCCTAAAAAAGAGATAGAAAAAACATTTGTAATTAATGACTTTATACTTCAACGTTTATGTTAATAATGTGTCATCTTACGAGCGTACTGCATCAGAGATTGCTTGCGAGATGGCTGCATCAGATGTGCCCTGATGGAAAACACAGATCTTATCGGTCTTATTACTACCGGTCTTACATCACACGTTTGTTGTTTTAGTAATTATATCTAAAACACTCATCCACCCATTCACATACACATAAATACTTTCTTCTAATATATTGATATTATTAAAAGTACATCATTATTATACAATTATATTACACAATACTCGATTCGTTTGTTTTAATATAATCAATTTATTTGCCAAAAAAAAATTCAAACTTATACATATTCTACATGAGATGTTCTCATCTCATCTTTCTCTCTCTTTCTTTTTTTCTTTTTCTCTCTGCTTATATTTTAATATTTTATAATTTGATAACACGTTCGCGCTGATATCAATACCAACAAAATAATGTCATATATTATTTGTACTCAATACTGAATCAAATAGAGAAACACACTTATATTATTGTTTTATGAAAGTTATATCATATATCATATAAAAGAAAAAAAAAAAAGAAAAAGAAACCAACAAAATAGGTCATTAAAAATAGAACATATTTATAAAAAATCTAACTTTTCATCAATGAGCATGAAGATATAATACAATGAACTGTAACAATTTTACCTTCTTTTTTTTCTTTTCTTTCTTTCTTTCTTTCTTTTTTTTTTTTTTTGTTCATATACAACCCATCACCTTATTTCTTTTTCCGAGTTAGAAATTATAAATTATTGCCTTATGTGAAACACGTCATCCGCACGCGTTAAAGTTGTAAAAAAATATTATCGTAATAGGATACCTAAGAAATTTAGTTCGGTTATCCTCAAATATTAATGCGTTACAATCAAAGTTTGATTAAATCTGCATTATAAATTTATCTTACTTCAACGAAATGATATTAATCTTCATGATTTCTTTAGAGATATCATGATACCTAATCTATAAATTCCTAGTCATATTCACACCGTCTATATATATGTATAATATTTTTAATCGAATATGTGTTACCTTATAAAATATTGTTATTTTAAATAAAATCGTAGTATGTGAAAAAAAGAAAAAAAAATAGGAAACAAAAAAAAAGAGAATAAGATCTGGTCTATATTAAAAAAAAAAAAAAAAAAAAAAAAAAATCTTGGAGACTAATTAATATGCGTAGGAAACGTTGTTAAATCGAGAGTTAAAACTTTACTTTCCAAACATTCTCCAACCTGAAATAAAAAGTATAAAATGAAATATGAGATATGTAAAAAAATTTTTATGTTTGTTTATTAATGTTTTTTTTTCTATATTTTATTTTATACTAGGCTACTATATAGCTTAGAAAGATTATATAGTAATCTTTGCAGGGAATGTAATATACAATTTTTAACATTTATATATATAATATATATATAAATATATATACATCATGGTAATTATGTATAATATTATTACATATATTATGTATATAATATATATATCATGTAAATAAATAAATAAATATTGTTAATTACGGAAGTGTGATAAAAACTTACATCTGGACAGATTCCTATAAGCGCATCTGCATGCGAATAAAATTCTTCTTTCAACGATATAACAATAGTTTGAAGAGAGCTAGTTTTATCTCGAATGTAACTCGCTACTTTTCCGATATTAGTGTTATCTAACGCTGCATCGATTTCATCCAAAACGAAGAAAGGTGCTGGCTGAAAGCTAGTAAAAAAAAAAAAGATGGAAAAAAAATAAAAAATAAAAAAAATTAAATAAAAAAATAAAAATAAAAGATTTATCCAAATTCCTAAGTACTCTCATACTTGTAATAAAATATTAATAAGTTTACCTATGAATTGCAAATAACAAAGCCAATGCAGCTACAGTTTTCTCTCCACCGGAAAGATTAGACATTGGTTGAAATCGTTTACCAGGTGCCACGCAATTATAATTAATTCCATCGAGATAAGGCTCTTCTGGATTTTCCGGTCCAAGAAACGCTTGAGCCGATTGATTTTTTGCTAAACTCTGTAATGATTTTAATGCAAAGATCATTTAATAAATCCAACAATTCAATTATACATATATATATATATATATATATATATATATATATATATATATTAATTTTAAATATTAACAAACCTTATAAATAGGATCTATTTCGTTAGCTACATGTTCAAAACACGCCATGAATCTATCATGTCGTTCTTTTTTTACTTTCTCAAATTGAGTTTTTGCTTTCTTTGCTTTTTTACGTGATTGTTCAAATTCCTCGTTTGTTTCTTGTAACTTTTCCTTTGCAAGATACAATTTTTGTATAGCCTAAAAAATATAAACATGTATAAATATATATATATATTTTTTTATATTTAATTATATTATATCTTTGTATGTGTTACCTTCATATTTGGCGCTTGTATTCGTTGAATTGTACTTTGTAAATCAGTAATTGTCCTTGTTAATTTATCTGTAGTTTTTTTCGTATCCTCTTCTTCAATATCTTTCAAATTTTCAGGTAAAAGAGCATAATCAATAGTGATTCGTCTTTCACGTTCATATTGTTGCTGTGTACTTAAAGATGAATCAGTAATGGTGTCACTGGCATTAGTTGTACTAGCTTCTCCGGCAATGTCCTCCATATTTCCATGAAGCATTGGAATTGCTATATCTTCCATCTTAATAAGACCAATGAATATATAAAAAATTATTAGAAATCAATATTATTTTTCAAATAATTACGATTACGAACCTTGCACTGCATTAGAATAGCATGACGTTCTGCTTTTTTTTGTTCTATTTTTGCTTCAATAGAATTTAATTGCTTTTGGGCTGATTGAATATCCTTAGCAATAGTACCCACTTCGCGTCGAGCTTTACCTATTTCATCCTCTTTCTGATCGACTTCCATTTTCTTAGCATTGCGTGCAGATTTAAGTTGTTCCATTTGTGTTTCATCGTGATCTATCTCAGCTTTTTGATTAGACTCAGTTTGTCTTGCAGATTCTAATTTATCTTCGGCATCCTGTACAGCACGTTCCCATCTCAGAACATTACCTGAATTATATTAAATATATATTAATTTTCATATTAATTATATAGACATTACAAATATTTTCTTTTTTTTTTCATATTACAAAATAAATCCATACTTTCTGTATCACGTTGTTTTTCAAAATCCAATTGATTATATATACGATTACATTGATTCTCAAATTCCATTCGTTTCTTCGCCCTTTCCTGTTGCGATCTATTATAAATAAATAAAATGTTATAACATTATTTAATTGCAAATGAAGTATCATAAATATATATATATATATATATATATATATATATATATATATCATAATATTGTATTTATATGTATATATAAAAACCTTAATTCTCTTTCTTCATACTGACGTATGTTAGAAACACCAATTTGTTCGCAAAAGCTTGCAAATACGTCATCTTCAACATTATTCATTTTTTCTTTAATATTTTGTATTTCTTGATCTCTTTCAGCCATTGTCTTTTCAATTGCAGCTATTGTAGGCTGTGTAATGAAATAAATAAATAAATATATATATATATATATCTGTAATATTATTTATTAAAAAAAAAAATTAATAAAAAAAAAGTAATGTAAGATTTGTACTTACACCAAACATATTTAAATCACTTTGCAAACTTTCCAATTCAGATTCGTGTTCGGCAATTTGTTTTTTCTATAAAACAAAAATTATGTAATAATTAAAAATAAAAGATTATAATTACAAATACTTAAGTATTAAATGTACTAATACATACAGTCGCTGTTAAATCACTTTTGTTGTATTTTAAGCGAGTTTCAAGGCCACGAATTTGGGATTCAACAGTATTTAATTCGGATTCTTTGCGAGACTTCTTTAATGATTCTCTGAGTTCTTCTGTTAATTTTTCCTATAATAAAATGTACACATAAGATCTAATAACGTTTTATATATATATATATAAATATTGATAAAATGCAACAATACCTTTTGTGCCTTCAACTGCGACATCTGCTTCTCATCCCATCTCTTTGCTTTTTTAGCTAAGTCGAGACTACCACCAGAAATGATTCCAGCTTTTTGATAAAATGTTCCATCTAATGCAACGCACTACAAATAAATCGGAAATTTTGTTTATATCATAAAAAGTATGTCTATGTAAAACGTATAAATACTTACATCATATCTAGCCTTTTTATCCATTTCATAAGCAACTTTATTAGCATCTTCAGGAGTTTCACAAACAAGAGCATTATTTGTAGCAAATAATACAGCTCTATCGATATCCTTTGGTGAAAAATGTAATACATCATACAACAGTTTCACATTTTTAGGTTCCTGAATATTGCTAAAAGTATTAATGTTCTATATTAAATTATTGTTTGTAATATTGAAAATAAATTTAATAGAAAATTCCAAATTTACCGAAGTCGTTCCTTCAGTGGTTTAGCTTGAATATAATCAAGTGGTAAAAACGTCTCTGGTTCCAAATATTGTTCTTTGAGATACTGAATACATTGTCTGGCAGTTTTTTCAGTATCTACAACAATAGCTTCCATATATTTACCAAGAACCTTTGTAATGGCAACATTGTAACGTTTATGGATCGGCTCGCACATATTATACATTCGGTCATACTGCAAAGGTCACAAAAATTAGACTTCCATAAGTATCATTCAGTTGAATATAATACTAAAAAAAAAAAAAGAAAGAAAGAAAAAGAAAAAAGAATAATTTATTTTCATACCACTCCAGGAAATAAACGTTTAAAGTTTTCTACAATTTCGGTCTTTTTCTTAGTTCTAGACACTTCGTGTTTGTCAACCTTTGCATCACCTAATTGTTCCGAAATACTCTCTAATTCTCTTTGCAAATTTTGTATTTTATCCTTAGATGTACCGACATCCGATTGTAAATCAGCTCTAAGCTTCTTTTGATCTTCCAATGCAGCTTCAGAGGTTCGAATGTGTTCTTCTAATTTTTCTACTCTTTTTAAAGCCTCATCACGCATATGACCTTTTTGCTTATGTTTATTCTCTATTTCAGTTTTCTTTCTACCCTCGTTATCGAGTCTATCTTGATCAGATTTCTGTTCTCGATTAATGGAATCAAGAAGTTGTAAATATCTTGCGGATTGCTTGCCTGCTTCTTCTTTCAAACGATTATATTCGCGAACCTAAAAATATCAATACGTTTTTTTTTTGTTTTCTTGAAGTTGTTATATTATTAATTTTTTTTTATTTGTATAATAAGTATATAAATACCTGTTCGTCTTCAAGCTGCACATCTCTTCCCTGTAGCTGCGACTGTCCAGCTATACTTGCTTCGTAAGCAGCTTTAGCTTCTTCGACTTGTCGAAGTTCTTCTTGGAGTTCATGTATATCTTTCTTATGAGCTTCGTCGGCGATACGTGCCTGAGCCAAAGATTTTCTAGCCGATTCCACTTTCTTCTGCATATGTGCTACGCGTTCTTTTGCTTTGATAAATGTAGGTCTCTTCTTTGTAATTTCTACTTCCACTTCTCTAATGTCTTGTTCTATTTTTGCAAGATCGCGACCCAATTTGCCAGCTTCTTTTTTCTTTTCTTTCAGTAATTCCTCCGCCTTCTCTTTCTTCTTTTCGATTTTCTCTATCTCATGTTGTTTCTTTTTTTGTGCTACTTCCAAATTTTCAATGCTTTTTTCATTATGAAAAAGGCGAAATAATTGCAATTCGACTTGTTTTTCTATCTAAAATTATAAATTTAATAAAGAATTAAAGATGATAAATAATAGTTAACGAACAACATACGATACAACGACGTACATATTCCTCCTTAAGACGTTGGTATTTTTCTGCTTCTTCTTTTTCTAACTTAGCCTCTTTTCTTTCTGCAGCAATGCCTTTCTTTTTTTGATATGAAAATTGGGTTTCTTCTTCGGCTTTCAACATTTCTGTTCGCAATCTAAGATGTATAGACTTATATGATTATACTATATACGCAAAGAAATCGAAAATATAATAAATAACGATTAACGTAATAATACACTTACCTTTCGTACTCTGCCTTTAAAGCACCAGAATTACTAATTTCTTCAAATAGTGCAGTTCGTTCCTTTGGGTTTTTCATAGCTATTGATTCAACGGCACCTTGAAACACTAAAAAGTTTTTAGCTTTTACATTAATTCCTAATTGTTCCAATTCATTGAGATAAACTTGACTTGTGACGACCTATTATAAACAGAAAATAATAAATCAAAATTCTATATTCTAATCAAGTAAGAATAATTTGTGTTAAGCATTTTTCTATTTAATTTATCACTATTGAGATTTCTCACATTATTATTAATTCTATGTTCCGAAGATGACCCTTGAACAGAACGCATGAAACTTTTCTCATTGCCGTCTTCCAACTCAAATACTGCTGTTACCGATGCGCTATAACATAAACATACAACTAACTATTGTAACAATGAAAAAATATATATCTATATATATATAATAAATGTTATTGTAAATTGTTAAAGAAAATAATACCTTCGTGCTACGGGCATTCCAATTGAAGCTCCATGGATAAGTTCGCTAAATCTCTTAACGCGTAAACTACTAGTCTTTTCTCCCATAACAAAACTAATGGCGTCCATAAAATTAGATTTACCTTAAAGTCAACAGAAAGTATTAAAAATTGTCGTACAGCTGATGTATTGTCATACATTATAAAAATGTTGATATACAAAATCATAACCTACCGGATCCATTTGGTCCGACAACTGCAGTAAACGACTTTAATGGACCAATAATAAGCTTTCCTTTATACGATTTAAAGTTTTCTACTTCAATATGTTTTAAAAACGCAGGCATTTTAAAAATTATTAAAATAAATTACATGTAATATCAAAAGAGTTCAATTGGCGCCACAAAATGTTCAACACAAGCGAACATTGTTCATCAATCTGAATCAGTCCTGCCAACTTATTTGAATAATGGGACGATAATGTTTGATATTTATATAGAAACGTTATAAAGATATAGTAATCATATTCAAATTATATAAATTATAGATTTTTCCGTGTAATGATAATAATTAAGGTAATTAGAATGCGATTTATTTCTATCATATATTATTTTAATACATATAATTAAATCAATGTGCAACATAATGTCAATTAAATAATATGAATCAGTTTTATTATCCTTAATATACTTGTTGACCTATTGACCAAGAAATTCTCAGAACTTTCATTGATCTTAAACTGTCGATATTCACAGATAATAAACATTCTATTATCTATAAATAATGTACATTTTGTATTAAACTTATTTCATGAAATTTTTTCAAATAAATATATAATAGAAAATTTTATACATAATAAGAGATGTATGTATAATAAATTAATAATAAGTGTGGAAAAAGACAACCGGTGAAGCTAGTAAAAATATTACTATATAAGAATAAAAGAAACTCTTCACATTTTAAAGTTTAATATGTTCAGCTAACGAGCAAGAAAGTCCTGTATTATCTGGCTCGACGTTAAGTTCTTTTACAACGCCATCCTCGACAACCATAGAATAGCGTTTGCTTCGTTTTCCACCTAAGACTGGTAAATCAACTGAGAGTTCTAAAGCGTCTGCAAAGGCACCATTAGGATCTGCTAGCATTCGTACCTATGGATTAGAAAAGAATGAACTAAGTATTTAAACGTATACACATATAAATAATTTATAAAGAAATATAAAAAGTACAAAAAATTAGATCAAGAAAATCATAAACAAGTACCTTTCCTGATGTGCCTTGTTCCTTACCCCAGGCAGCCATAACAAAAGCATCGTTTACACTGACGCAATAAATATCATTGATTCCCTTACTTTTTAATTCATTAGCTTTTTGAACAAAACCAGGCAAATGTGTCTAGATAAACAGATAAAATTTATACAAGATGACGAATATAAAAAGAGAAAATTTATAAAGATATAAAAAATATACCTTAGAACAGCCAGGAGTGAAAGCACCAGGTACAGCAAAAACAATAATTTTTTTTCCAGCACTAAGTTTGGCTAGATTTACTTTATTTGCCGGAGTATCTTCGAAAAGATCAACAGAGGGTAACTTGCTACCAACCTAAATATTAATAATAAATAATGTAATAAATACTTTACTATTAACAATAACGTTATTGAATAAATGAACAATTCTAAATGATGTTAAAACAAACATTATTCTTTTTATCTGAAATTTAAATCTCTAACATGTATCAAATTTGATGAAACTCGTCAATAATTAATTAATTAATTAATTAATGATTCAAAAAAAAAGCCGATAAATGTATTTCATTTGGATAATAAAAATTAAAAAATAATAAAAGTCAAAAAAAAGAAAAAGAAAGGAAATTAAATGAAATTTTTTAGTAATTAGAAAAATCTTATGTCGAATGTCAATTATTTTACAATTTTATATTCCATTTCTCTCATACTCTTTATTTCTGTAATTATCGAATGAAATTTAATAGATTAACTTACAGCGATAACCATGTTTTGCAATGATAAGTGAAAATTTCGAACGAGAGAACCTAGCGATGACTTCCCGTGAACAGTAATGGCACGATTTACGAATTGATTCATCTGTTTAAATTAATATGAACAGCCGTTGGCAAAATATCACCCAGTATATCAAGATACGTATTTATCGCTCACGTCAAAAGAACGATATCTCACAAAAACACTTGACTTCTCTAATAGAAGCCGGTACAAAATGGATATGTTCTATTGCGCAATATCCTATTATATAAACATATCCAAATATTCATGAAAAAAAAGATAAATAAAAATAACAAATGATTTCTTTTATCATTCGTTTTATTTACGTAGTAATGATGAAATATATACATACATATATATATATACCAACTTATTGATATTCAATTTTTTGCTTAAGTTTACAATATTCGTTTTAAACTAAGAATTATTTATTATAAAGCCAACTACACAATCTCGTAAGTACGTATATTTTACAAAGATGGTGAACTTCGTTATTGTACGAATAACGAACATTACTCCAATTAATATTACTCGAAAAATATAATTTTTGTTTTATTTTATTTTATTTTATTTTTCGTAAATTAACTACTGTGTCTTCAAAAGAAAACGATAAAAAACATTGACATAAGGCTTTAAGTTTACCGTCAGCGCGGGAAATCTATTTAAATTGTTTTTTTAATAACGAATTAATTCAAAAGATTATTTTGGAGACAAACGAATACGGGAGTTACAAACAAAAACTTTATAAAAATTAAGGAAGACGAACTTAAAGTATATATATATTCAAAAACCTACTATACAAAGTTATTGAAGTACAGATAAAATTATAGATAATTGATATCTTAAAAATATTAATCGAAAGATTACTAAACACGACAGAATTTCGTATAAATTAATAGTTCTTCAAAATCAATAAAATTATCAGTAAGAATCAGAATAAAATTGATATAGAAAAAGAAAGAAAAATAAAAGCGAGTATCGATGATACGATTATAAGGTAGATAGACAAAAAGAAACGATAACGAACGAAAACGTAAGTTTGTTCGAAAAATCGCTTCGTATTTGTTATCAAATTAGGTATAGTATTCTATCGATGGATGGTCACGTGTTCACAGAAACAAAACACATACGGCTCAACATTTACATGAAAATCGGCAGTGTGAATTGGAGCTTCTTCTTTACTCCGCAAAGTTTCAGTGGCGCCATTATACGAAACTTCTTTTTTCGAATTTTTTCGCCAGAAAATGTCGAAAGTAATGTTCACGTCAATCGTGAGTCCAGACGAAATTCTTAATCGATTTTCATGAACAAAATCTCGTTTTAAAGATAAAGATTCAAGCGAGGATATAGCTTTTTCGAATTTTTCAAAAAGCTTTATTTTTATGCATAGACTTAATGTTTACTTTTCATCGCTCAATGCGCAATAATCCAGTGCTATATTTATATTGGCTTACCTGCTTATTTTCAAAAAACTAAGATATTTAAAATGTAAAATATAATACAGTAACCTTCTTACATTTAATTAATCGACTATTTATAATTATGATAGAGCGCATTAAGTTATTATCTAAATATTAATTTTTATGAATCTATATGTTTCTTCTCTTTTTTTTTTTAAATGTATGTGGTTGGCAATATTGCAATGTAATTAATATTTGTTTTGTATTTGTATCTTTAATTTCTTTGAGTGTGTTTATTATTTACATTTTTGTTATTGTGGTCTTTAATTTATATAGTTGGAAATAATTTACTAAAAAGTGTACAAATGAAATGTGTATTGTCAATAATTTATTATTAAAATGTCAGAAAGTTATATGACGAAAAAAAATATCGACGATGAAGAATTTCTTCTGTTACATAGTGTTGAAAAGTAAAATTATTTCTTTATTATAGCGTTTGTTATAGTTCTATTGTAATAAAATGTAAGTTGTTATTGAAATGAATATTTTTTTGCAGTGCAACGACAGAGAAAGGAAATAATGCAGCTGATTCATCAATGTTGACAAAACTTTTAAAGGAAGATGAAAGACATTCCGATATATCTCTTGAAGAATCCTTTAAAGAAGTACAAATTATTTTTTAAAGACAAGTTATAAAATATTTACAAAATAACTTATTATTAAGTGTTAATTGAATAAAAATATATATATATATGTTTTAATATCTATATTATAGGTAACCCATAAGAAAATGAAAAATGTAAAACCAATCGAAACTGGCAATGAATTTACTGTTACATCTAGGACACCATCTCGTTTATCGCATAACTTTATACAATCTTGGGTAAATACTGGTTATTTACCATATCGGACATATAACAGTGATAGTGAATATTCTGATACAGGTTCGTTGAATCAGAAACTATCTTCTTATAAAACCTGTGATATTCCTAATACTGCATCTATACACAGATCAAATGGCAAAGAGTTATGTAATAGTAGTTCGAATTGCAGTTCTGTAGATACTGCTGCATATATTTTATCAAATACAAATGTTAAAAAAAAAATAGAGACCATGGCTATTATTGTAGATAGTAAATGTTCCAGCAAAATTTCTTTTCAAAATACGTTACATGAAAATACATCCTGCGAAAAAGATGAGACATTAATTATGCATGAAAACTTAAGTAATACTGGTGTAGATTCCAATGTTTCTATGAGCAAATCTTTATTAAACATATATAATCCTAGTATGAAGCATATGAAAAATCAGAGGTCAGAAAAAAATAATGTAATGAAAGAATCAAAATTACCAATATCCCATATGACAGATACCAATGAAATTTGTGAAAATAGCAAAGAAGGAAATGATCTTAATTGTCATAATACAGAAGAATTAATACAGAATTTAATGGAAGAATCTATAGATGCTAAGAAGTCACTAAGTTTTCCTTGCGAAGGCTCCTTCAGTCATTCAAAATATTTTCGACAAAAGAAATTGTATAGCGGTAGAGATTCTCCTACTGATATCATAGTAGCACGATTTAAGGAAAATGATACGAAAGGAACGAAAAAGGATTTACATCCTGCCTTTAGAAATAGTCCACCTATTGAAGAAACACAAAAAAAGATATTGCAAAAGAAGAGGAAAACTAAATTCTGTTTAAATAATTCTATGAATAAATTTTTTGACATTAGCGAAAATGATGATAAAAATGAAGAGGTACATATCGCAAAACGTCAAAAGACTCTTACAAATATTAAAAATGATGTTCCAGTAATTTCTCAAAGTTTAGTAAATGAGAGGTTATTTATATCGTGTAATGCATTAAAAGAGCAAATTAAACGTTTTCCAACTTCTGACTATATTGATGTTGAAAGACGATTTACTAGACTTGCTGCAAGGGAAATGAATGGAGAAAAACCAGAAAGTAACGTTAATGCTCATCCAATTGTACATGATACATTACATGAAAATCTTAATCCTTATATTATTTTGGAACGTTTGTCAGAAGAAACTTTGAAATATTATACAGGGAAAGAAAATACACATATTCATATTGAAGAATTGAAGGAAGATGATCAGATTAACAATAGGGAGAAGGACACGCAGAAATCCGACTTTGAAACATTTTCAAATGCTTCAAGATGCACGATCTTTCTTCCTAGATTAGAAAATAATACAGATGTTGTTGATAGTGATGTAAGTACTATAATTATCAGTAATCGTAGGGATGTAACATCTACTGATTCTATTGAAAGTGACTCTTCGACTATTATATTAAACACTTCTTCAATTTTATTCAATCCTGATAAGATGAAAAAAAATCAATTGGATGAAAATTCAGATAACATAAAATTGAAACGATTGCAACCTGTAGTACTCCTTGAACGGCTACAAGTACAATATAACGTGCAAACTTTAAATAAAATAAAACAATCTAAAGAATCTGTTAAACATGAGAATATGAGAAGAGAGAAACACGATAGATCAAAGGAAAATTCAAAAGATATGTCTTTGTCCCTTGGACAAGGACAGTTAAGGAAACAGGTAGATCCTAATTCAAATAGCATGATTTTGGAAAAAACATTACAATCAGTTATTGTATTAGAAAAATGTATAAATCTTCAGAAAAATGGTCAGAATCAAAATCAAATGGATAATACATTAAATAATGATTCAATACATGTTACACCTTCTAAAGAAAAACAGTTAACTAAATTGAAAAATTCTGATGATAAATTGTTAAAGAAACCGATTGTTAAATTAAATCGTTTGTCACATTTGACGATTACAACGCATATAAACCATCCGTCGGAAATGTATAATAGTTTTGACGAAAGAATGAATAATAGTAATAGTAAATCAGTCGAAAGTAATGAACTTAATAAAAATCATGTAGAGATAAATAATATATCTTCAAACAATTCAAGCATAGATAGCACAGAGAAAGAAACGAAAATAAAAAGAACACACTTAAGAAAATCTAATCGTAAGAAAAGTTTGCTATCCTTTCGTACTCGTGAAAATTACTCCAATTCTTCAGATTCTGATTCGGATTCGAGTGTACCGTTTATACAATGTATTTTCAATGTTTATGCAGAACAAAATCAAAAACAATTTTCAAAGAAGCAAATCACAAAATCAAAACTTAATCCACGCACGTTAATTTATGATTCCGATGAAAGTATTTTAACACGATCTAGATCCAATTCTCTAAAAAATTTATCCATCATGAAAAATATAAACAATATATTAAATCATTCTAAAACTAAGAACATCAAAGTTAATATGACCTGTTCTAGTAATAAACAATATGGAGCTTCAACGAGTGGTATATCATCTAAAAATAATTCTGAATGGAATAACAGTATAAAGGAGAATAATAAGAAAACAGCTATTAATAGAGATAATATTCAAAGATTTACTTTCCATACAAAAGCCTATGACTCTGATTCAGATTGAAACTTAGACGAATATTAATCAATTCATCGATTAAATACAAGTTGGGGATAACGAATTAAAGAATGTTTATTCAGAAAGAAATATCATAATAATCACTTATATTAAGTATGTTAAATGTATTATTTGTAATTATGTTACTGAAATTTGTTTCTGCTATTAAAATACATTCTTTAATATTGCTACTGTGTAATAAATAAGTCGACATCAAAAGCTTTACGTAGTTGTACATAGTTACGTAGCATACAATCAAAACGAAATTATAAAGTAAGATAAGGAAAATAATATAAAGAATGAGATCGATTAGAAGAAAAAGGAAAAGAAAAATAAATAAAAATACAGACTTTGTCTCTTATCTTATTGCTACTCCTAATACATGCCTACCGGTTAATGTCAAATGGAAGATCTGAGAAACCGGTCCATTTAACGTAATCGATCTTGATCTAACACGTTTGAAACCGGCGCATTTGATTTCTTCCATGAAGTCAAAATTCAAACGACAGTTTCCAAACAACGAGGGCCATAAACCAGATCGCGTTAACAATATTTGCAACCAACGTACGATATAACCTTTTGTTTCGGGAACGTGTTCCATAAAAATATATTTTCCATTCTGAAAATAATAAATACACTCCGTTAAATTTAATACAAAGAGAAAAAAAAGAACAAAAAAGAAATTTTGTCAATAAATTAATTTTAACAAATTAATCCAAAATCACGTTTGCAAAAAAAAAAATAATTATAAATATTGAAAAATGATTTGTTTTTTATCGATCAATCCGACGCTCGGTTTTATAAATCTTAACCAATAGGAAACGTGAAAAATTTATTTTAACGTCATCCTAGACCAATCATTTTTTTTCATTTTTTTTTATATACAGAAAGGATGAATTTCATTTGACTTTTTTAATACGTTACGTTAAACAATATGAGATTATAGATATGATTGGTCGTATGGATCGACCTATCATCGATTCTTTTATCTGATTGGTCGATACGTTTACTTCCTTTAGTAAAATCTTTACAATTGTAATAACGGTTAGACAACAGTTTTGAACGTTAAATCAAATTGCGCGTCATACTCTTACCGGTGCGAGTATCCTTTTGATTTCGTCGAATGTGTTCAACGGTGATTTTATCGAACACAAAGATCTAATCGATACGACGACGTCGACGGTACCAGTTTTTATTTGTTTTAAATTGCTACCATCGCCAATTATAAGACGTTCGACATTAATGTGTCCGAATTCCAAGGAGTGATTTTCATCGTTAAGATATTCGGCTAACCTTACGTTCCAATCAACACCGATAAAGTGAGTATTGTCTGGATAAAATTGAATATTATCTCCTGCGAACATTATTTAAATTAATAAACAATTTTTCGGTGTATCGTATCGAAAAACTATACAAAATTAATTATTTTCGTATTGTTCGACTAGTGATTTGAGAACCACTAATAACGAACTTTTCACGATTATATATTATATATATATATACATATGTATATATAATACAAATGCTATCATTAATTCTTCGTAAAAAAAAAAGAAAGTTTTCAAATAATAGACCAATTAAGAAGCTATTATTATATTTTAAACAAATTATTTAATAACAATTATCATAAAATTTTATCATCAATAATTGGTTTTCTATTAATTTTTAAAATGATCATTGATTTATTACAAACTATCTATTACACACTCTATATATAGTATATAATATATATAATATATATAATATAATATATAATATATATAATATATATATATAATATATATATAAATACACACACACACACGATTATGCACCTGTTTTAACACCTATTTCGAGCAATCTAATGCATCCCATAGATCTTAATAATTCGTCATTCGATACCATAGTTCCAAGTATTTTAAATAATTCCTTTTTGTAAGGGAATGCAAGCTCCGCGAATTCCAATTCAAATCCAACGAGATATGATTTGTAAACGATCTCGCATAATTTCGTCCAATTTCGAACGATTATTAATATTAATATAAAGAGGGTTATGATTAGTTTTCCGTAGAACGTCGCAGTGTCTCTCAACCATAAATCACTGTTACTCATGACTCAAAAATATCTATGTATATAATACAAAAAAATTATTTTATATAAATTTGTCAATATATATTTCCTTTTTTAATGTAACGTAAGAACATTATAAAACACTTTTCATGCGTTCTCGAGAGAATTCAAGTATATACTGAAGAATTTTAAACATTGAACATTCGATAAGATAAAGATTACAAAGTTCGCGATAGAAATATTTATATATAATGTTCAATTTGTATCGCGTATTTTTATGAAAATACTTGATTCGTCCTATTTGAATTTTGATCGTGGCTTTTTTTTTTCTTTTTCTTTTTATTTCTCTTTTTTTTTTTTTATATTTGTCTCGCGACTTATACGTTTCTTTCGTAATAACCATACCGATACTGATATCAAGTAGATTTTACTGATAATAATGTTCTGGCGAAAAATATACAAGACTTAAGTGCATTTTTTACTTTTATTTTCTTTTTCTGTTAACTTTTTTATTTCATTTTTTTTCTTTAAATACTGAAAACTCGTTCTCAAAGTTTAAAAAAAAAATGTCGAAACGATCAAAGTTACACACATACACACACATACCATGTATATATATATTTTTTAATATTATTTTAATATTATTATTAACCATACTTTATTTATTATTATTATTAATTATAAAAATAATATATATATAGTTATAATTAATTATATTATTATATTATTATATTATCATATTATTATTAATTATAAATATAATATTTGTTTGTATTTTAATTTAGATAAATTAAAAATAATTTCGTATTTAAGTTAATTATTATTATTTAATATATTATTGTATCATTAATCATATTATCATTAATTATAAAGATAATATATCTATATGTAGAGTTATAATTAATTATATCGTTATATTATTATATTATCGTATCATTATTATATTATTATTAATTATAAATATAATATTTATTTTTAATTTGAAAATAATTTCATATTTGAAATATTATTATAATATTTAATTATATATATATTTTTTTTTGTCTATATAAAAAAAATAATTCTTTATTCGTGTGTTCGACTCACGTAGTAAAGAGAAAGGGAGATATATATAGAATGAGATTTCGCATAATTTAAATATTTTTCACTGCTCTGAGAGAGATCGAGTAGATAAAACAAGGATGCGCTTCGTGCTCGGCAATAAGCTACGTTAAGGAGAGTTCTATACTCTTCAAAATTTTCACCTTTCACGCGTTTAAAACGATAATCTTTTGCTGAACTAGCATTTCCCGAGGGCGTTCAACAACTTCACTTTGAAAAGAGTTACCGCGCGCAATACAGAGGAAAGAAGAAAGAAGGAAAAAAAAGGGGGAAAAGAAAAAAAAAGAAAGAAAGGAAAAAAGAACAAATCTTAGAAAAAAGAAACACGACCCGATTTGTCACCCCATTAAAACGTTTTAATTAGATCGTTTCGTAGAATTGTTTTTTGAAATTAAAAAAAAAAAAGAAAAAAGAAAAAAGAGAAGAAGAATAAAAAAGAAAACGCGGAAAAAATAATAATTATTTTCCTGCGAATTTTCGTTTCGCAGTTACGGCAGATGCGCGATGATCGTTAGATCGTTAGATCGTTAATGATCTTTTTGTATGTACCTACGTGTTTCTCTTTCTCTCTCTCTCTCTCTCTCTCTCTCTCTCTCTCTCTCTCTCTCGTTTTTTTTTTCTTTTTTTTTTGCTATTAAAAGAAACGGACACACAGGGGAGAGACGAACGATTACGCAAAGTGTGACGGCATTTAGTCGGACTAATTGCGCGCGGCGACTTTTGTAGTAGTCGTGTAGGGGTTGTGTCGAGGGGTTGGGGTGAAAAGTGCGACACATGTGACGTTGCGTTAACACGCAATACATCGCCTTATTACACATAGTAAGTAATCTACACGAACGACATATGTTTCATCTTCATCTATAGTTCGAGATATATTCTGATCTGATATCTATTTACATGTTACACCATATATGTGTGTGTGTGTGTATTCATGTATATATGTATAATTACGTATATAATATATGCAAAATTAATTTAACTCTTTTAATACAATTTGTGATACGTAAATATCACGTTTTATCTTTGTCTTTCTTTCTTTCTTTCTTTCTTTTTTCTCCTTGCTATGTAAAATTGTAATCGTAAATCTTTCGTTCGTTCATTGATTTTCATACGTGACATGTATATTCGACATATATTAAATATATATTATATATCTTATTAAATACATTACACATATATATATATTTATATAATACTAAATATATATATAATATATTAATTATTTATATATATATATATATAGTAAATTGATCGATCGCAAATTTCTCTTAATTATTATAAAACTTTAATATCGACGAGAAGTCGAATGTGAGTTTGTTGAGTGAACCGGAAATTAGAATCATAGAACAAAGAATTAGCCATCTCTCTTTCTCTCTCCTTCGTTTTCTTTCGTAACATTACCTTCATCTTTGTAGAAGCAGTCAGCAATGATCGAAATTCTTCTCTCGTTCACTCACACAGAGACAGAAAATACAGACGGAAAGATAGAAAGAGAGAGAAATACGTATACAAAAATCACGTTTTCGATTATCTCGAATCAACGAGCCATTACGAAAACGGCCAGCCTCCTGTCCGCCCTAATGCCGAAAACAAAACGCCTCTTGATATCGCGAAATGCCTCTCAATCGGAATTAGAATCGCGTGGCGCGTTATCCAGTGACACGCACAGTTAGTACTTACCTTGGGTGCTGTGCACCACGGGATCAGAGAATAAGGGATGATGGGGTAGGGAATCGTGTACTATACTAACATCGCATATAGTATAAGTACTTACTACAAACCGACTAGATTCGTCTCCATTCGTTTCGTTTCGTTTCGTTTCGTCTGGTTTCGACCGAAACACACAGTGGTTCGTTCGAGCGATTGCGAATTGGAACATAACTTTTTGTTTGTGGTCATTCTTTTTTCAAATGTACTCTCTCTCTCTCTCTCTTTTTCTCTCTCTATCTCTTTCTTTCTATTTTTTTTTATTTTTCTTTTTTTATTTTTCTTTTTTCTTTCACTACAAAGGGAATTGACTTCAACTTCTCTCCCCTACCACCCTCTCCCCGTCCGATTTCACCCTTCCGCGTCTCACCCCCTCCCCTCCCCACTCCTTTCTCCTTTCTATCGATATTTAACCGAAATACGTCGAACGTATTTTCTCTTATTTCTCTTCTTTCTCTTTCTCTTTCTCTTTCTCTTTGCTCGTTCACTTCGTTCTTTTGATTCTAACATCGACCCTCTCTCGTTACCACGTTTCAAAAACGCGAGACCATTGTTCTCTCTTTCTCTTTTCATTTTCTTTTCTTTTCCGCTTTTTCTTCTTTTTTTCTCTCTTTTTTTTTTTTTTTTTAATTTTTTCCCTTCCTTTTTCATCTCTCTTCTTTTCTTTTCTTTTTTTTTTCTTTTTTCTTTCTGTTTTATTTCGCCGTACGTTCTCGAGGAAAATTTGTCTAATAGAGCGATATCCTTGTTTCGGAATTATACAATAGGTTTACTAGCATCATTTTGTTTTATTACGAGACATTTTATTACGAACGATTGAGGGAAAGAAAAGAAAAGGAAAAACTAACGCACACAGCTTGTATTTATAATTAAAATCGTTATTAAAATACGAACAATTTTTGCAACATGGATAATAGAGATATTAAAGAAATATTATTCCCCGAATTTACGAGTACGATTTACACGATTTCATACTTTAATAATTACACATAAATTGTATTGCGTAAAAACGTGTAAGAGAAGAACGAATTTTTTTCTGCTGGCTGGAACGAACAAAATCGATAATAATAATAAAAAAAAAAAAAAAATATACAGAATCTCGAAGAAATTTTCGACAAGATGATAAATTCCGATTTCTTTTACTATCTACAAAAAAAAAAGAAAAAAACAAAATATCTACATATTAAAATAAATAAAAAAAACAATATATATATATATCTATATCTATAAAAGAAAGAAACAAAAACAGAAAATTTCAAAGAAATGATCGACGAAGATGACTGCTGAGAATCTTTGTTGTCTACAAACGAACAAAATATCTACATATTAAAATAAATAACAAAAATATATATCTATTAAAGAGAGAAACAAACAAGACAAGATGGTGGACGTCGATGAATGGAAGCTTGCGGTATCATTGTGCGATGCTCCTTACTGTACAATATATATATATATATATATATATATATATACACACACACATACACACACATTCACGTGTATATATATATATATATATATATATATAATAACGCTCCTACTTGTGAACGAATAAAAGCACTTCTATCGTCGAAGGTTTGTAAGGAAACCGAAGAAGAGTAGATGAGAGAGAAAGAGAAAGAGAGAGAGAGAGAGAGAGAGAGAGAGAGAGAGAGAGAGAGAGAGAGAGAGAGAGAGAGAGAGAGAGAGTAGAAGAACGGCATACGATCGAGCGTCGGTCTTTGAGAAGAGAGATGCATACTCGAGGAACTCTTTTCCACGAGTACCGCCACCGCAGCAAGAAGTCGCACAGGGTCCATTGTCTCCATTGTTGCCCGAATCGTAATCAATATTTTCACAATATGGCGCCATTGTCTCCGGCACGAGCGCGATGCGAGGGTGCTTCACGTTCGCCGGGAACTGCATCGCTCTCTTCTTTGGATCCTCCTGAGGTAAAAAGGGCCACTCCCACTTTCTTCTTTCTCTGTATTTCCCTCTCTTCCTGTCTCCTACCCCCTCTCTCTCTCTCTCTCTCTCACTCACTCACTCACTCACTCACTCTCCTTCTCCCTCTTTCTCTATCTTTCTTTTGCAAACCTTCGCACTATATACACCTTTGTTCAACGCTATTATTCTCCGACCTTCCTTCCATTTTGTTCAACTATATTTTAATATCGACAGTAAATTTTCATCGATCTTTGTTCTAATTCGTCCTCCATTTTTCTTTCTTCCTTTTTTCTTTCTCTCTTTTTTCTTCCGTTGTAAAAAATATATTACAAGATTCGACACACCTCTCTTGCGATTAGAAGAAAAATTACGTAAAAGTTTGTTTCTAATTTACTTTCGCTCTAAATCGTAATCGAGGTTTTTAGGTGATCGTAAAAATCTATAGTTTCTTATTCGTGACGTCGACGTGACGTGTTTCGGATGAATTTTTCTCTCTTCCCTTTTGTCTTTCTTTTCTCTTTTTTCTCGCAAATTACAAAATTATTGAATTGTTTCGGATAGGAGTTACTTGCTTACTTGATTTTTCCAATCGCTTAAGGATTGTTCGATTTTTATCACATACAACGTTATACTTATAATACGTATACATATATATTACTTTCTATATGTATCTTAAAAATTTATTAACAGATCACTTCTAACGCGATTCTTCGTTTAATTCGAATTATTTGTAAACAAACGTGTTCCATGAAATCGTCGTATAAAACTCGAAGGTCTTTGTAAACTTGCTCCATTGTCTTTTCAATAACAAACTCGATCCTTGTTGTTCTTTTTTTGTTATATATATATAAACAATAACGATTGAAATCGTTCCGTGAAATAAATACGTCGTGTGGTAAAGAAAGTAGTTTATTAGAACGACGAGTAATCCCGTTTGTTTGGGTCGATGTATCAGAGTGAGAAAGGAAGGGAGAGAAAATAGGTAGACTACGAAAAGGACAATACAGAAGAGTACAGTATAATACGGCACAAGCCAGAGAAAGGATAGAGAGGAGACACCATAAGTTTTGATAAATTCATTAACAGTTACAAGTCAACAAATCATAAACGATACAATGTTTCAAAGAGAAAAGTCCAAAAATTATGGCATGTATAAGTTAACAATGGATATGGTGTTTTCTTCGTGATGATTTACGAGTTACCATGTTCTTATTTCGACCTGCATTGTAAGTAAAGTAAGGTTATTATTATAGTTAATGTTATGAACAAGGACAAACCATTATTTCGAGGTTAAGCTGACATTTTCCTTTGTCCAGCTACAGGAGGATACAATCCCTGTAATTTTTCTTTTCCCAAATAATTTCGAATTCCTTAACAAACTACGAGTTCCATAGGTCTCTAACTTGGGAGTGGAGGTAGAAGAGAGAGAGAGAGAGAGAGAAAATCGAAAGTTCTTCGAACGATCTTTAAACACGAACTTTCGGTCGAACTTTACGATTTTTTTTTAGCGATTAAAAAATTTTTCAGAAATTTGAATTCTCAATCGATTTTTAACACCTCGTTTAACACCTCATAGACTTTTATTATCATACCAATTTTTTTTTTTTAATCTGATTTTTCTTCTCCTCCCATCAATCTAACAAATTTTTCA
Organism: Vespula vulgaris; assembly: GCF_905475345.1. NCBI lineage: Eukaryota > Metazoa > Arthropoda > Insecta > Hymenoptera > Vespidae > Vespula > Vespula vulgaris. Next base: position 2,091,587 of record NC_066609.1, read on the forward strand.
TTTATTTTGTTATCCGTGACTTTCAACGTCTCGTTTAGGAACGATGTCACTCTCATATTTTTTATTATTGAACGAACGAGATCTTCAATTTCGTTGAAAATGGCGTCGATCGTTTCGCAAACTCGAGATTAAAGATTTGGATTGAAAGTTATAACGGTCTCTTTCTTTCTCTTTTCGTTTCTTAAATTTTTCAAAAGAAATACGAGCAGACTTTCGAGTACCTATCAACCCGCCCAGTTTTCAGAAATGTCTTCCTCGGAAAAAAGAATTTTGAGCGAGCGTGTGCGTGTATATCAAAACACTAGGTAACAGAGTTGAGAAGTGAGGAAGAGAAAGAGAAAAAGGAGAGAGAGAAAGAGAGAGAGAGAGAGAGAGAGAGAGAGAGAGAGAAAGAGAGACGAATAGAAAAGAAGGACAGAGAAGGAGAAAGAAAGAAACGAGGCACCAGATGCCACTAATTTCCACAATTTTTCCGTGACGGCACCCTAGAAAAGCTACCCCATGGAGGTCTCTTTCGTCTCCTCTTTTTTCCTTTTTTTCCACCTAAGATCCATCCGTCCATCGTAAGGACGAATCCATAGCAAATGTTCATCCCGTTATTCAGGTGGATTCGTCACTCATCAACGGGGGTGGCTTTGCCGATAATCTATTTATTGCATGCATAATCGTCTTCTCGAAAGGACAAAAATTTATTCTTTCTTGAAAATGAATATTTCCTTTTTTTCTTTCATTTTCGTTCATTCAGATATCCTGTCAGTGCATATATGAATGCGTGCTGTTATGCGTTTTGTATTAACAAAAATTATGCATTATGCGTTAAGAAAAATAATTTTTTTTTTCTTTCTTTACATCGTCACGAGAGTAAATACTTTTTTCGATTCGCGTCTCTTTTTATTTTATTTTATTTTATTTTATTTTGTTCTTTTTATGCTAATGAACGTACCGTTTTCTCAATGATCCAGCAAGAAAGATACTTTTTGTTTGTTTAGAAAAAATAATTTAGACAGAGAGAGAGAGAGAGAGAGAGAGAGAGAGAGAGAGAGAGAGAGAGAGAGAGAGAGAAAGAATGAGTTTAGAAAAAGATCATCGATCCTCGTTTATCTCGAGTTTTTCCTTTTCATGTGACAGCCGACGAATTATTAACGTCCCCATGACAAAGAATATGACTAGTAAAAATCAATGTAAAGTAGAAAACCGCAAACGCGATATTAGACTCTTGGGAATGACTCCTTTCTTTAACATACCGAAGATTTTTAACGTACCGAAAATATGTTGTTTCGTTATGGAGGATCTAAGAATAGAATGGGATTATCTCGGATCGTCGAACTGACCACATGTACAACTTACCTCATCTCGATCTGCGAGTTAATGGAAAAAATCATTTAAACCATACGACATAGGACAAATTAAATTCTCATGGAAATTATTCCTTGACCATTCTATTTGTCAGAAATTCAAATTTATCGTATCTCTCGGTGCTTTGCAATCTTTTTTTCTTAATTTTTTTTTCTTCTCTTTATATTTTATCTTTCAAATTTACTTTTTAGAAAAAGAACTCGACGAGTCAACGAGAGTCAAGCTTTGTTTTTTTTTTTTTTTAAACTTTACTGCATTTTCCTTCTTCCTTTTTATCCATCTATATTTTTCTTTTTTCCTTTCTCTCTCTCTCTCTCTTTTCTTTTCTTTTCATTTCCCTTTTAAATCTACCCTACCTCTACCTAATCCTCTCACCCGCGGTCTACCTGTTCGTTAGATGGCGCGGACAGTTTAGTTCGCAGCAGCCGGCAGCTGTCGTCCTCCTAATTGAATTATCTAGTTTCCGATTCGACCCGGAGATTTTCGTCGGTCTGAAAAAAGAGAAAGAGAGAGAGAGAGAGAGAAAGATACCCGACGAAAAGTCATGATGGCTAAATATTGAAAAACATGCCAGTGCATTGTCGGAGGGAAATCACTGTGACTTTTAAGAGGGAGAGAGACGTTGGCGGTGGTATGCGAGGAAATAGGCGTGGTCAGCGATTTGTGAGACCTTTTGTTTGTCCCGCTCTTTCCTATATATTTTTATGCACTTCTTTTCTCTCTTTCTCTTACACATATATTCTTTTTCCATCTCGCCGACTCTTCGCTAGCTTTACCAGTTTCTACGATATATAATTCCAGATACTATGTTCTACTACAAGAAGGATCTCTTCCGTTCATATATAACGAACGAGATCATTTTATCGATTCTCTCTTCAAAGTCCAGGTAAATTCGAAAAGAGCAAAGAAATATTTAGGGCAGGGATGTAACAGTAAAGAGAGACAGAAAGAGAGATTCGATAAATCGTAGTTTGTTTTTAGAATAAATTTTTTGTTGACAATATTTCTTTATCTCGATCGAATGGATATAGTTATAATAGTCATTATAATTGGAAAGAAATTCTCAAGAGGATTTCTTTTATTTAATTTTTCTCCTTTTCTTTAACTTGTTTAGTTCCTTTCTTATTATTTCATCTCTTACTTGATTTACTTGTTTAATTTTATTTTTTTTTTAATTTCTTTTCTTTATTTAATTTATTATTTTACTTATTTCATTTTATATCACGTAATCGTTTTTTTTTATTTTCTTTAATTTCTTTTTCTTTTTTTTTTTTTTCTACACTTATTTCGTATTAATTTCCGAGTTATATCGAATCGATAATCGTTTGCTTTTCGCAATGCTCGAACATCGTTTTTTAGTAACTACGATGAAAGGAACGAAATTTTTCTCGTCTCGAAATTGTTAACGTGTCAAACTTATAAAAGAGAGTAGGAGAGAGTAGGAGAACTTTTGCAAAAAAGGAAAAAAAAGGAAGAAAAGAAGAAGAAGAAAAAAAAAGGAAAAGGAATAGGAAGAAAGAATTCGCAGGGGATCTACTGACGATGAAAGGAGATCTCTTTGACTTCTTTAAATTATTCGATGTTCATTGCGTCACGCTTAGACGACGGATACTACTCGAAAATACAACCTAATGCAGAGGTTCGAAGCTTCCTTCTCAACTAAAACGAACGGATATCAGCGGGAACTAAATTTCGTTTTGTCGCTCGACATTTTTCTTACAATTTATGAAAAGAGTGAAAAAGAAAGAGAGAGAGAGAGAGAGAAATGGCCTCGTGCCGACTCCTACGAAGTCATAATTTCGAATGAAACGCGTGACGGAAGTCGATAATGTCCAAGTCGTAAAGTACTAATGTCTTATCATCGTTCAGATCGAATTTTCGTAAAAGAAATTCTCATTGTTTGAATTTCTATACGTTTATTCTCGGTAAGTTATACACTCTGTTACGTTAAATCAATTGTTAACCTACCTGTTCTCTACCATTGACAAATGCATTTCTTCACGAACGCATTATCGAAGAATTCAACATAGTTTAGATCATCATGGGACATAATCTGTACTCATTTCTCAAATACCCGTAAATGTAACAAAGGATATTTAGAGTTTCGTGAGCGTCAGTCGAAAATGTTCGGTTTAAAACTGAAAGATAAGGACAATAAATTCGTCAGAAGCAAATACGATTAAAAGTTTTATTAATCGATAAATTATTCTACAACTTTAAAGCAAGTTATTATCGATCAAACCGATAACGACAACTATTCAAACATATTTCGATCTAGCTTGACATATTTCTTATTTCTCTTTTCTATTAAACTTAGATACCGTACTCGTAACTCGAGAGAATTTCTTCGAACGGTAGCCAATAAAAATTGTGATTTGTATATTAGTTTATATAGGATTTAGAAAGGGAACAAACCGTTGTTGGCGTAAGGAAAAAATGGGAGGGTAAAATTTTAGGGAGGGTGATACCGGTTCACCGTTCCTTCTGCGTATGGGGTTCTGAGTTCTCCGAGTCTTTTGGTACATGCTAGAATGAGAAAGACAGACAGAGAGAAAGAGAAAGACGAGAAAAATAGAAAGAGAGATAGATACAGAAAGAGAGCACGGCCATTTGTTATTTGGCTTGGTGCGCGCGGTCCCAACAATGCCGTCCATTGACAATCTCCGGTTCACACACGACGCCGCGCACCGCGACGGTCACGACGCTCCGCCCACGATCGAACTACAGAGGGCGCCGACTCCAACGTTCTACAGAAAATGAGAGAGAAAGAGAGAGAAAAAGAGAGAGAAAAGAGAGAGAGAGAGAAATTGTGTTACGACTACCACCACCCTGTTACTACTACACTATTACTACTCTACTACCACCACCATTACAACCACCACCATTACAACAACCACCACCACCACCACCACCACCGCCACCACCACTACCACCCATCAACGTATCCTCCCCCTACTTCTTTTTTCTTCTTTTTTTTTCTTCCCTTTTTTTTTTGTTTTTGGCCAACACCCATCAACGTATCCATCTCATATTTTTTTTTCTTTCTTTCTTTCTTTCTTCCTTTCTTTCTTTTTGTTTCTTTTTGGTTCCTCTCTCCATCATCCCCTGTATGTACTAGTCGCGAAGAAATATGTTTCACCAAAGAAAACCGTCAACTTGTGTTACTACAAACCTGACAATTATTCTTCTCTACGTAAATACTATTCTCCGTTTTCTATCGTTTATCTTCCGATTCACTTTCATTCATATATTTTTTCATATTTTTTAATTTGATAATATCTTTATTCACTTTTAATACGTGTAATAAGTAATTCATTCTTTGATTTTTTTTTTTTTCGTAAATTATGGCGTAGATGAATCGATATTCCGGATATATTTATGATTCTTTTTTTTCGAGGTTCATTTAGGATAAAACCTTTGCGATTTCATATAATCCTTTTAATTCCTAGCTTCGTAAGAATATTTCTTTCTTTTTTTTACATATACAGATACATAATTTATTATTTAATTAAATATTAACTATTATCATTAGCATCGTTGTTCTATCAATAAATATTTGCCGACGAAAATGTAACTTTTATCGTTCGTTAATACGACCTAAAAAAAAAAAAAAAAGAAAAAACAAAATAAAAAATTGAGAAAATTCCAAGTGCCATGTTTGAAAATAGGGAAAATGCAGTAGCTACGTAAAGATTGTTCTGAGAGTTCTCACGATCGACATTTGAGAACCCGCATATTGGTCCTGGTACACTCGAGGATATACAAGAAGACCAGATTCTGGCCGGTAAACGGTAGACAACCCCCGAGTCGTTCTCATTATCAACTTGTTAACTGTAGAATTATCGCGCGTGTGTGTTTATCCGGGTGCTACTCTACTAAAGGACAGGTCGTCGTTTCACTAATAGCACTCTCTCTCTCTCTCTCTCTCTCTTATATAGATTCACGGAGGGTGGCCTTCCAAAGTCGGTACTTTCATCTTCTTCTCTCAGTATCCTTTTCCCAACGCCGACGAGTCCTTAATTTCATTTTTGTCTCTCTCTCTTTGGTGGTCTATTCGGTGGTCTCTTCCATCCAATTTTCTTTTCCCGACATTTTTCAATATCACGACGAAGAAGGAAAGAAAAAGAAGAAGAAGAAGAAAAAAAACGAAAAAGAAATCTAATGTCAAGTGTTCTTAACGTTCTTAATTATCCCCTTATATTAAACTCGTAAAAGTGTCCTTAAGAAATCTTGACGAGATGAAAGATAAAATAAGTAATTTATCAATCTTCCGAGAAATAATGTAATATGTATCGTTCAACGTTCACTCTTACGTTTATTCGTTCGTTACAAAAATTCGTGTGTATCTTTTATCGATAGTTATCGAAGTAAGCAGAAAAGAGATGGAGAGAGAGAGCGAGAGAGAGAGAGAGAGAGAGGAGAAGAAGAGAAGAGAAGAGAAGAGGGGATGATCTCGATTGTAGCCAGGTGTTAGAAGAATCCTAAACTTAATGCCAGAACTAATGGCGTTCTAACAAATCAATGGTGCGATTGGACCTTCTCTACCTCCCCATATACATCCTCCTCCCATTGATCATTACTTATTTTCCCTTGGATCGCACAACGTGTTTACCACAAACGAAACCGACCGACGACGAATCTATACTGACAGATATTATACCTATACATTGGGGGATATGGGGAGGGTGAGAGGAGAAAAGAGACACGCCACCATCACCATCACCATCACCATCACCATCAACAACAACTACCGATCCACCTCTTCATCCCTTACGCTCGATCGCCTGTATATTGTAACAAACGTTTCATCTATGTATCTATATCTCTATTTCTATCTCTGTTTCTTTCTCTTTCTCTTTCTCTTTCTTTTTCTCTTTCTCACTCTCTTTGGGTCCGTGCAAAAATTTTTTCTCGATTTTTGTTTGCCTTGTCACGCTTATCGAGAGAGAGAGAGGTAAGGAAAGATAGCATGGGATCGAATGAGAGGGGTATGGACATATGTGTGTTGTGTGTGTGTGTGTGTGTGGAACGAATCGAATAAGACGAATCGTTTCGGAAAATATCTTCATCTCTCTTTCTCTCCTTCTTTCTTTCTTTCTCTCTTTCTATCTCTCTTTCTTTCTCTTTTTCACTCTTCGTTAAATTTTTCATTTGTTCTGTTCTATCACGACGCGTATCCCTCGCTACCATTTCGCGCGTTTACCCTATAATACTAATCTGTTTTACCGACAAACGACGAACACTCCAATGGGCGAAGGTGGAGCAAAGAAAGAAAGAAAGAAAGAAAGAAATAGAAATAGGAAAAAAAATGGAAAGAACGAAGGGAAAAAAAATAGAGAGAGAGAAAAGCGCGCGTGGATCTTTTTAAAGAATCAATCTCTAAAGGAAAAGGAGATGCCGCGGGGTAAACAAGTCACAACGTTCGAGAGTCGTTCGCCAGCGGCGGCAAAGTTAAAAAAAAAAAATACAAAATACAAAATAAAAAAAATACAAAAAGGAAAGAAAAAACGTCGCTTTGGTGGACTAAGGAGTGAGGGGTAAGGAGGATTGGGAGGAAGATCGATCGACTTGCCAGGGAATTATTTCGTTTGAGCTCCGTCTTCTTCTTCTTCGTATACGGATAAAAGAACGAGAGAGACAGAGACAGACAGAGAGAGACAGAGAGAGACAGAGAGAGACAGAGAGAGAGAGAAGGACAGAAGCACAACGTCGTTTGTGGTACCACCAACCATACAAGTCGTTCTATCCTATGTGACAAATGTGTGGTGGTTGTAGCCACGACGAAAGGAGGAGAGAAAAGTCGTCTCTTCTGATCTATCGCCGACGACCGACACCATTGCAACCATTTTCCATGTTCTCCCTTACCCCCACCCTCACCCCCTCCTCCCTTTCGTCAGGTTTTGTCCCGTTATTTTTTTTCGTTTTACTTTTCTTTTTTTCGTTTTTTTCTTCTCCTTCTTTCTTTTTCCTTTTTTCTTTTTTCTTTCTTCTTCTCCTCGTTTTCTTTTTTCACGTTGAGCTACGAGCGACTTTAGGCGGGCAAATATTTATTAATGTAATAATAATAATAATAATAATAATAATAATGACGATAATGATAATAGTTAATATTGAATTAGATAATAGATTATTAACGTAATAATAAATAGTTATAATAGTACTAATAATAGTGAATCCTAAATAGTACTAATAAATGTGATATATAATAATTATTCTGTTAACATTCCTGAACAAATCAAATTTATGTTTTATCTATTTAAGTAATATACTTCATTCTAATATATTCGAATGATTCTAATATAATTCTAATAAAATCAGTCCGTAGTTTGTTATAGTTTGTATTTATACGATATTAACTATGTACGTATTTAAAAATTTTGAGTACCAATACTATCGACACGATTTGTTTGAAAGTATGTAGTTATTAATATCTTTTTTTTTCTTTTTTTTTTTTAATAACCGTTAAAAAGACACACGCTATTATATCCAAAATAATCGCTATTTAGTCTCATCCGCTTATGGTTATGGCTCTATTATCGTTTCGGCGTAGAAGCTAAATTCACCTTAAAGGGTCCTTTCCATCGTAGCCGCGAGCGTGCTACATACTTACGTACGATCTCTTTTTCCGATCTTCTCTCTTCTCTCTGTTTCTCTCTTTCTCTCTTCCTCTTTCAATCTTTCTCTCTCTCTCTTTTCTCCCTAAAGGAAGAAGACCGGCGTGACTGCAAAGAATCAGGGACCCGTTTGTGTGATTAATGGCACGTTACAGGGATATACCACTTATAGTAATGTAAACGAATATCTCAAATGTACGAACAAATTATCGTTTTCTTCTTTCTTTTTCTTTTCTTTCTTCTTTTTTTTCTCCCTCCCTCTCTCTCTCTCTCTCTCTCTCTCTCTCTATCTATCTATCTATCTCGCATAATACATGTTTCTATAGATGGATTTTTAAAAAAATGGATAAATAATTAAAAAACTTGTTGCGAATGAACGAACTAAATCGTGAAGAAAAAGAAAAAAAAAAGAAAAAAGAAAATTCGTAAAGTGTGATTACGAAAATAAAGGGTTGATAGCGAACAATGTAAAAAATGGTTAGATATATTGTATAAAATTATTATAAAGGGGTAGATGGTTGGAAATGATAAAAGATTATGATTGGGTATAGAAGAGGGATGGAAATGTTGTTTTAAAAAATAAATACGAAGTTGGATTGAAGAAGTTCGAAAACAGTGAAAAAGTTTCGAAAGTTCTTAAGTAGAATTATAACAAAAAAAGAAAGAAAGAAAGAAAGAAAGAAAGAAAGAAAAGCAAAAAAAAAAAGAGAAAGAAATCGAAATCGACTTAATTGTTTTTTCGAGATTTTTTGAGACAAATTTACTTCTCTCATCCTCCTTCACCCTTTACCCTCACTCTTCCGATTATAAAATTACGTGAAGTTCAACTGGTAAAAAATTGCAAAAAATTGAATTGTATATCTATGAATTTTTTCGAAATTACTTAAGAAATTACTTTTGTACTTTTCATTTGGAAACTTTTGATCTCGAGTTTTGTCCTTATCCATTTTTTTTTTAATTTATTGATTAAATTCGTTTAATTAATTAATTAATTTTCTTCTCTCTCTCTCTCTCTCTCTCTCTCTCTCTCTCTCTCTCTCTATCAATCCATCTCTATCTCTTCAAAAAGAATAATTTATCGTTAAAATCCAATACTTACATATATTAATCTTAAATATCACACTTTAAACGTAAATTAAAAAAATTTCTTAAATATTACACTACATTTTTACATTTATAAAATATAATATTTACGTTTGTTAATATTTGTTCATACCGTTTGCGACTCAAAGCCATCGGTTCGTTCACTCGGCACGGTTCTCTTTGGAACTCGTTTTGGCTCGTTCCGACGCTTTGTCGACGTGTTGTCACCAATTGTCGCGATCTGCGCCCCACGAGTTTACACACAACAGGGTGACGTGCAGTTTATGCGATTCCATTGCCTTTCTCTCTCTCTCTCTCTCTCTCTCTGTTTCGTTTCATTTCTCTCTCTCTTTCTCTCTCTCTCTATCACGGCCGGTTCTTTTTCCCTTGGACATAGGCAAAAGGAGACGCATTTCCTTCCCTCACAGTAGAGAAGAGATCCTGTACAGTCGTACATCATTGCACTTTCGGCATCCCTTCTTCCCCGTACTCCACACCCTACACCCTACACCCTACACCCTTCACCCCTCACCCCTCATTCCACACCCTTCAACCTTCATTCCACACCCCACCACATCCTCCATGCTATAGCCCGTTTCCTCTGTGCACCCTACTACAGACCTCTTCTGCGGTGAGAAACGCTATTGTGCGAACCTAAAGTCAAATCTGTATGTCGGTCTCGTACGACGACGATGACTCTATTATCGTTCACTCGAACGAACGAGAACGAACGAATGGATGGATGGCTGGTTGGTTGGTTGGTTGGATGGATGGATGGATGGATCTGTTTATTAAACTGGAAAACTGGACTCTTTTTTTTATCAATATATAGATATATATTTATATTTATGCTTGTATTTTTGATTTATTAGGTATAATGAGTGATTATATTTCTAATAATAAGATTTTTGATACTATGATGCATGTAGATATTTTGTTATAATTTCTTTGATATATTAAATATAATAAATAATTATATTTGTAATGATAAAATTTCTGATACTATAATGTAAGTAGATATTTATATAAAATCATACGAGTTTTATCTTTTTCGAAAATCCATCGTTTCATTATGATATGATAAATTCAACGTTAACAACGTAATATAAGTTAATCGAATGTTCGATATTTCCCACACAAAAAAGAAAAAAACAGAACATAATTTCTAATATTAATAATATTAATATACGTGCATATATTTCCTTTTCTTTAAAGAAAGATAGAAAGATAAACGTTTCGTACATTAAAAAAAAAAAAAAAAAACAAACAAACAAACAAATAAAAAGGAACAAAAAAAAAGGTAAAAGAGAAATAGAAAGAGACAGATTCTTATATATACACATATATACATACATACATATATATATATATTATATATATACATATACACATATGCATATATATTATACATATACATATACATATCACATATATATATACACATATATTTACATGCATACATACATATATATATACACATACTAGTGAAATTTATTATATATAGTGATAGTGGTGATGGTGGTAGTGAGATAGGGTGGGGGGAGGTTTTCTTCCTTCTTTTTACGGGGTCAAAGCCGCAAACAAGCGCGTACAATAAGGGACACGCATCTCGATTGTCATATGACAATAACCTAGACACAATACGGGCAACAATTGTATCCATCAATGTCGGCATCTCGACACACCGCATTCGTGGCCTAGTGTGTAAATTAGTCCTAGGAGGAAGGATCGCGTGACGCATCCTGTGGGACGATCTCGCATGTCATTCCTAGTTAGGAATACAATGCCATCAGTATTTCTCTTCGCGAGAGAACTAAAACTTATGGAATTTGTCTGAGCTGTTGTCCGAATCAAACTATACTATTCAATATCTTAGATTCTTTTATCATTATTATTATTATTATTATTATTATTATTATTATTATTATTATTATTATTATTATTATCTGTCGTTGTAGTCATTATGGATAATAACGAAAAGAAATGATTCGTTCATTGTGTTAATTTAATTCAATTTTTATTATTTTTCGTTTCTCTTTCTTTCTTTCTTTCTTTCTTTCTTTTCTTATGTTTTTATCATTTACTTTTACTTTTGATCGATATGCTTCGACGATTTTTCGTGATCGTGATTTGAGAAGAAGAAAAAGAAAAATTATGGATTTACGACGAGTTATTAATATTATCTGTATAAAATTAAATTTCAACTAATGGGTATTGTTTAAATTAAGTTGATGTAATATAGAAGGTTGTAATAATATTCATTTTTGTTTCATAAATTATAATACTAATCAATCTTAAATATATATATATATATATATATATATATTTATGTCGTGAAAATACATATATACATACATGTAGTAAAAATATATATTATATATAGTGGGAAATAAATAAATAAATAAATATACATATATATATATATTATACATAATGGGAAATATATATATGTGTGTTTATATATATATACATATATTTGTATGTATCTATATATTATCTGCTTTGGTAAAATTACCATCGAAAGGAAACTGTAATTCGAGGGTGGGTGGGTCCTTCTTCTAGGGTGGCCCTTTAACATTTCTTTTTGTCGATCAATCTATTAGCACTCTCTCTCTCTCTCTCTTTCTTTTCTTTTCTTTTCTTTTTAACAAAGCAAACCATTGTGAAAATACAGTTCTTATTCTCTCGTTATGTCGATCTCGCGTCGATTCTTACGAGAAAAGACGAGAATTGAAGAGAGGATCACGTGGAATTAGGTGGTGTCGGGATACCATCACCGCCATCACCCTCACCATCACCATCACCATCACCATCACCATCACCATCACCATCATCGTCACTATAGTTATATACACGGTCGAGTATACCTACTTCAGCTGGCGTAATCCAACCTCCAAGGATAATCTATCCTCGATGAATAGTACAACGACGAGATCGTGCAAATTTCAAGTGCGAACGCTCCATTTATCAACACAAATAACATTGACATAAGTAGTGTTATGCCATTGGCATTCATTCGTACTGTATGCGTTGCTTTTCTTTTTCATCTCGATCGTTTTGTGGATTTACGTCTCTTTCGTTCTTTTTTCTTTTTTTTTTTTTTTTCTTCATTTTTTTACGTCTTCCGTTCTATTCGATTATTCGTACGCACGAACTGAAAAATGATCATTGTATGAATTTGAAAAATTGTATGTTAGTAAGAATAGAAAAGGTTTTTTTTTTTCGAAACGTTGACTTTCGTTAAACGATTAGATATAGGAATGAAATCTTTCGGTTTTACGTGATTATAGTGGAATAAATGTATATTATGTTTTTTCTTAGATTTTTATTATAGACTTAAATATTATTGTTATATAGTATTGTTAGATATTATTATACATATAGATGTTAATTATTTTTTTCAGTTTTTATTACGGATTTTAATTATAAATTTGTTTGAATATACGTATAACAATATAATTAATATATATATATATATATATATATATATATATATATTAATTATAATATATATATGTGTATACCATATGGAATACATATATATATATAAATTGTAATATATAATAAATATATAAGTTATAATATATATATATATATATATATATATATATATATATATATATATACATACAAATATATCTTCAAGCTTTTAAAGTGGACTTACTCATATTACTAATCTCTTTTACGTTATATAAAAGCTTAGATTATTCGTTGCAGGGTCGTTGCATAAAAGCTACCATCTTTCGTTCTTTTACTCTATGAATCTCTCTCTCTCTCTCTCTCTTTCTATCTATTTATCTATCTTTCTTTTTCTTCCTCTCGATTGATGTCTCTTTTAGATAGGAGTTACTTTGCTTCTATTGGTAATACGATATCGAGTCTAGCAAAACGACTCCCCTCTCTCTCTCTCTCTCTCTCTCTCTCTTTTTCATCTTCAACAAGAAGCAGCAGAAGAAGAAGTAGAGGAGGAAGAAGTAGTAGAACAGAAAGAAAAAAAAAAAAAGTGCAAACCTTAGGTCAGGACCTTTTCGTAGGGCTCTGAAATACGGCAACGGCCGTTGTATTTGCTCAATTTACAGTTACGTAATTCCATAATGAAGGGCCTACATTCCCTTCCTCCCTTCCAGCCCTCTCCCTCTCCTCTTTGTCCTTTCTTTCTTCTTTCTTTCCTTTCTTCCTACCTATCTTTCTTTCTTTTTTTTTTCTTTCCTTTCTTTCTTTCTTTCTTTCTTGTTTTTTTATATTTTCTTTCTATCTTTATTTATCTTTATCTCTATTTTTCTATCTCTTTTTATCTTTCTTTCTCTCTCTCTCTCTCTCTCTCTCTCTTTCTGTCGATTCTTTTTATAGTAACCAAAAATGTAGCGAGAGGCAAAACGAGAACACAATAGGGCAGGGTGGGGGAAAGAAACTCCCAAAGGGATTTTGCGAGCGAACAGATCTTTAGAAAAAAAGGGACGACGCGGTGTCACGTTTCGTACTTGTTTTTGTAAACAACGAATATAAAACGCCTAAAGAATCGAGAAAATGCCCGGTCTTTTTCAAAGGCAAATCTTTCAGAAAATCGAGATCCATGGAGTCACTTGTTCATTTTGTCGAAAACATATATATATATATGTATGTATGTATGAATGATTATAATAATATGTAATAAATATATTATTATATTTATATAATATATAACATTAATATATAGTAATATAATAATATAATATAATAATAATTATTATATATATATAATGATTTAACGTATAATTAATAATTGTAATAATTTTATATATGCAGTTAATTAAAATTGTATATTATTTTATATTAATTATTTCATGATACATTTATATGGATAGGATAGAAATTTCTATTAATCTAATTTCGATAATCTGAAAAAAGTTATCTCGAAATTATTGATATATATATATTTTTTATTCATAAATTATATAATAAGCTAGGCCGAAAATACCTAATCTTTACGTTTTACTATCTTAAAAAATAGAAAGAGAAGAAGAAAGAATAATTGAAAAGGATTAATTGTCTTTTAAAATCATTTAAGAACTTTTTATTACATTTAGCTCACTCTGTATAATATATCAAATATATATGTATATATCATCAATAATTACAATAATGATACATATATATGTATATATATATATTTATGAAACAATGAATATAATTTGATTAATAATCATCAATATATAATTTTCAAAGAAACATAAACTCGAGAAACAAAACGTATATAAATATATAACAAATACAAAGAACGTGTAGTACGTATGCGACGTTAAAAAAAAAAAGTAAAAGAAAATAAACTAAAAGAAAAGAGAAAAAAAGAAAGAAAAAAGAGAAAAGATTATTTATAAAATACTTTAATATGTCAATCATAAATATTTTTTTTTTCCTCTTTTTTTTTTTTAATCTTTAAGGATACACAAATCTCTTAACAAAAGCCTTGATTCGTTCTCGTGCTAAATTGAAAATTGTATAATCGGATAATTGTATTTAAAAATAGGAGAGAGAGAGAGAGAGAGAGAGAGAGAGAGAGAGAGAGAGAGAGAGAAAGTGACAAAGAGAGAAAGAGAGAGTGAAAGAGTCTGTGAAAGAGAAAGAGAGTGAGAGAGAAAGAAAGAAAGAAAGAGAAAGAGTGTATGTGTGAGAGAAAGAGGGAAAGAGAGAAAGAGAGAGAGAGAGAGAGAGATGAAGAAGATAGAAAAAGAAAGATTTTCTCTCTTCTCGAGAACAGAAGGATCGATGACGAACGCTTTGCTCTTTTAGTTTAGTCAGCAGTTTGTTTTGTATCCATCCTGGTGCTCCCTTTTGCATTTCGCTCACTTAAACTCGGCCAACTTAACTGCAATAGGTGTGCCTTTTGTGTTTCGAGCCTAAAATAACACCTTTCATGGTTCCTCATGATTTTCTTTTCTTTTTTCTTTTTCTTCTTTTTCTTTCTCTTTTTTTTTTCCCTCTTCACAAGCCGATCGTTCGATCCTAATTTCGTTTCAACGATCGCGCTGAATTGTTGAATTGAAAAATGTTAACGGTCGCAGTATAATATAAGACTGATTCGTTAGAAGTACTAATGCGATTTGTTATTATTGTTATTAGAAAGGGAATAGAAAATTTTATTTATTTAGTATAATTTTGTAAGTCTGTAAGTTATACATTTTTTTTTTTTTTATTATCGATTTGGTTGTCTAAATTATTCTCAAGAAAATAATAATAATAATAATAATAATAATAATAATAATAATAATAATAATAATAATAATAATAATAATCGACGTTAGAAAAAGTCACTTTCTTCTTTTTCTTTATATGTTTCTTTTTTTCTTTAAGTAAAATTTTATATCTCAAGGAATTATTTGATAAATCTAATCTTGATTTAATTAATCGTCTCGATATGAAATAAATTAGAGATCGAATAGAGATAAAAGAGAAAGGATGCCCTTGAGATCTCTCTCTCTCTCTCTCTTTCTCTTTCTGTCTGTCTGTCTGTCTGTCTATTTCTTTCTTTCTTTAACATTCACCGCTATTAGAATAAACAATCCATTATCTGCGAGCACGAGGCCCCATAAATGTGTTGGCCCTGTAGTTCGTCGAATAAAGTATTTTCTAAGCAATGCGGATAATCCAGAAGAACAACAGCGTGAGAGGGGTTGCAGGGGTGGAGGAGAGGGTTATTGTTGGATGCAACAAGCACCTAAGGCTGTTCGCCAACTATACAAACAATAAACTAAACTGTGATCTAAATGTATCTCTCTCTCTCTCTCTCTCTCTTTCTCTTTCTATTTCTCTTTATTTTTATCTTTTTTTTTTCTATTTAAGTAGGCCGTTATATTTATATAAATTAATCGATTTATTCATTCATTCATAAATTCATGTATGAATGTATTTTTATAGTGTATATGTATCTATATGTGTGTGTATGTATTTATGTATAATGTATGTATAATATATATGTATGTATGTAGTTAGTAATCAGTCTTGGTCAATGTAGAAACAACTCGAAAGAATGTTTCCTACTTAACTGTTACAATCTTATGATAATTGAAACATCATCTTAAAGATACGATATTGATAGGATGTATGTATGTATGTATGTATGTGTGAATGTATGTACGTATATATTTATGTATGCATGTATGTATGTATGCATGCATGTATGTATGTATGTATGTATATATGTATGTGTGAATGTTGTATATTATGTATGATGCATGTATGTGTTTATGTATGTATATATGTATGTATGTATGTATTTATGTATGATGTATAATATGTATGTATGTATTTATATACGATGTATAATACGTATGTATGCATATAAGTATGAATGTATGTAATCAGTCAATCTAAAACAACTCAAAAGAATGTTTCCTACTTAACAGTTACAATCTTATGATAATTTAAACATCACCTTAAAGATACGATATCAAGATTGATCGTGTAAGTGTATAAGTGTTATTTATTGATACTCGAGAAGTATTTTCTTTATCGATATGATTAGATTCGATTCGATTCGATTCGATTCGATTTGATGATTTGATTTGATTCGATTCGATTCGATTGATCGATTCATTGTGGACAAATATTTATTAATTAAAGATTAGCGGTTATAAACTTTTGCTTATATATTTCTAATTTTACGATCTAGAAATAAAATGGCAAAAAGAGAAGAAAAAAGCCATGAAAAATTTACGAACTAAATTCACTCCACATTTTTTTCTTCTTTTTTTCTTTCTTTTTTTTTTTTTAATCAATCCTCTTTCCAAGACTATCCCCCGAACAATTATATATACTTTAATCGTACGTATTAACGTACTTGAAAACGATGTTTTAGATAATGAACGAAAGGAGTCATTATCGATCCTACGAAAAATTATCTATTATCCGTCATTCACTTTTTTTCCTTTTTCGGTTCTTCTTAATTTCTTTTTTTCCATATTAATTACGATCGAACACACGCATATATATTATTATTTATGAGATTATTTATTATTTATTATGATTATATAGATCTTATGAATTTTCACGATCGAGAAAAAGAAATGAAACAAAATATAAAGAAGTTCGAACGTGGAACGTTCGAAACGTTCGAACGAAATGCATTTTCAAAGAGAGTTCACGGTGAATCTCTCTCTCTCTCTCTCTCTTTCTCTCTCAGATCTCGTGGAGGAGGCAGCAGCCAAGGCAGTAACGGCTGCATTTGTCATGATTAGCCCTTTTAGTCACGGTGACCCGCCATTATGCTCGTCGTTCGAAAGCACCGTGATTCTGCAGCATGCGTATACTTTGAGAATAAGAGAGAGAGAGAAAGAGAGAGAAAGAGAAAGAGAGAGAGAGAGAGAGAGAGAGAGAGAGAGAGAGAGAGAAAGATAGAAGAAGATATCCTATAGAGATCGTTCGAGTTATTAACGCGACCGGTGTTGCTTCTGCCATCTTCTTTTCATCCACCCTCTCCTCCTCCCCCACCACCTTCCCTCCTTCTTCACCCCATCTCTACGATCTCTCTTATATCCTCTCGCGAAGATATTTATTTCGAAAACTTGTGTACTACTATGTACGTACGTACGTATACGTATTAATCGTTATCTATGTATTATATCATATACGTACATATATATATATATATATTTATATTTATGTATGTATGTATATATATTGTATAGTTTAATAATCCTTTTCTACGATGTTAACTTCAGTGCTAGTAAATATGCTCGTCGAAGATATTCGTAATTCTCTTTTCTTTTCTTTTTTCTCTCTTTTTTTTAACATGATTTTATTTATATTATAACTCGTTTATACTTCACGTTCGCCATTTTGTCAATCGAAGAATACATTAGAATATATCATTCCGGCTCTTTTTTTTTCTTGTTTCGTTCTATTTCGAATTTTTCTTTTTCTTTTTTCTTTTCTTTTCTTTTCTTTTCTTTTCTTTTCTTTTCTTTTCTTTTCTTTTCTTTTCTTTTTCGATACGTAGGTCAACCTAAATGAAAAATTTAGATTGCTAGTTCGAAGGATAGATAATTTTTCGCTTTTTCATTTGTTTTTCCGATTTGATGAGATAACGATACGAAAGAGGGGGTGGATTTATCTTAGCCAGTTGACTCTGCGAGAATAGATACTTTAATATTACTTTGTCTGACAGCGAGGAGAAGAAAAAAAAATAGAGATAGAGAAAGACAGAGAAAGAGTGAGAGTGAGAGAAAGAAAGAGAGAGATAGATAGATATAGAGGGGCGGTCAAGCAAAAAGCAATTTATCAATTAGCGTGCCTGCTCGCTGTCGGCTGTCAGAACGAGACTCTTAACGATTCGATAATTACACATTTAACGCGATCGACCCACAGCTGCGAGCAACGCGAACTGTCTGACAGGTTCATTTTCAATACTTCTTTCCTTTTCTTTTTTTTTTCTCCCCTTGTTTTTTCTTTCTTTTTTTTTTCTTTTTCTTCTCCTTTCTCATTCTCCTTATTCGATCGTTCATACTTCTTATACGCGATAAAGAATCATTCGAGACTTTTCTTTCTCTCACTTCTTATTTTTTTTTATTTTTTTTTATTTTTTATTTTTTTTTATAATATTTAGACAAGCTCGATGAAAATTGTAATCGTTCGAAATCGTCTCTCCAACTTTTTTATTCGATAGGCAAGTTTTAAATAGAAAGAAAGAGGGGAAGGGAGAGAGTAATTTACAAAATAAAGGATGTTTCGTTTTTTCACTTCTTTTCTTCCTTTCTTTTTTTTCTTTTTTTTTTTAATAATATTTAGGCAAGCTCGGCAGAAATTGTAATGGTTCGAATTCATTTCTCCAACTTTTTTATTCAGTAGACAAATTTGAAACGATGAAAAAAGAAAAAGAAAGAGAGAGAGAGAGAGAGGGAGAAAGAAAGAGAGAATAATTTAAAAAATAAAAAATCCTTCGATTTGTCACACTTTTCTTCTTTTTTTTTTTTTGAATAACACAGACCAGCTCAAGAAAAGAATCATAATCGTTGGAAATCATTCATCGAACCTTTTATTCGAAAGACAACTTTTTAACAGAGAGAAAGACAGAGACAGAGACAGAGAGAGAGAGAGAGAGAAAGAGAGAGAAAGAAAACTATTTGCAAAACAAAGAAAAATATATCATTTCTCCTTTCTTCTTTTTCTTTATTTGTAATTATTCGACTGACATCATCCCTCATAATCCACTTCAGCCAGTTTCGAGATCCAATGGCGTTCTCTTTTCAGAAGGTAACTAACTGCATATCTGTGTACATTTGTATCGTGTCGGGAGGGAGGAGAGGGAGAGAAGGGAGGAAAGGGAGGAAAGGGGAGGAAAGGGGAGGGTTTCGGGTCCGTGGCCTATCTTTTGTTGCACGATGATGTTGTTTCGGTTCGTTATTGCTCGCAAGGTTGCTCCTTCTACGCACATGTAGTATTACCAGCCAACCAAGAGAAAGAAAGAGAAAGAGAATGATAGAGAGACAGTAAGAAAGAGAAAGAGAGATCATAGAGGGTAGTTTTCAACGGCATATGGCCTAGTATCGAGTTACTAGACGTTTGTCATCATCAGAGTACTCATTGTTCCTTCACGAATAGCAAACATTCGTGAAGGACCATCGTGTAATTCCTGTTTGAAAAATAATATATTTCTTTTTCTTTTCTTTTTCTTCCTCTTCTTCTTCTTCTTTTTTTTTTTTTTGAATCCACGCATTTTTTTGAATCCTCTTCGGTCTTGTCTCATTCGCGACTGTTCGATCGAATCGAACAAATGTCTTTTTCTCTTTTCTCTTCCTTTTCTTCTCTTTTCCTTCTCGCGGATTTTTAAGGTTAATCCAAGTAAATTTTATGAAATAAATCGAAGAAAGAAAGAAAGAAAAATAAGAAGTGTTTTGAAATTTGTATTAAAGTCGATTACATTTCCTTCGGATTCTTTTAGATTAATCTTTTTTTTTTTTTTTCTTTGTCGGATAATAATCAAAAGAGAAAGAAAAATAATTCTAACAATCTTACGGTATTACAATGCAAACTTAAATATTAAGCCCCGCTAGGGGATTTAAAAATGGTCGATTATTTAAAAACAAGAAACAGAAAGAAAGAAAGATCACTGATTAGAAAATCTTTGTGACACCCAGTATACTAGAATTCTGACGGACAATGTTGGAAATAATTTCTTTTTTATTCTTTCTTTCTTTCTTTCTTATTTTTTCGGGTAAGAAAGGGTTGAAAAAAATCACGGTTGGTTATGACCTGCTACTATTGCTGCTGCAGTTACCGCTGTTGCAAGAGATTGATTGACTGAATGAATGAATGAATGAATGAACGAACGAACGAACGAACGAACGAACGAAAAAACGAACGAATGACCCTTTAGCTACCTGGTAAAGGTACTTACCTGTAACGCGATCGCGGTTTCCTTCCAAAATCGAAAATCAAATGTGTCATGATTATTACGCGTAATCAAGCGGGTAACTCGTTCACCTCGAAGATCGAAAAATTTTTTGTGTATTATATTATATTTTTTTTTTTTTTATTTCAATTTTTTCTTTTCTTTTTTTTTTTACTCCTTTCCTTCACTCTTTTCTCCCTTTTTGGACCTAAAAATTTTTCTCTCAGGTTTGAGGACCATAAGAAGGAGGAGGTAACTGAGATATGGTTTGTTAAAATCCCTGGGATAAAAATTGGTTGCAGCTGTGCTCTGTCGTTTCGCCGTATCGAATTATTTGAGATCGTTTTACACGTACGAAAATCTTAGACTCTTTAAACCCGAATTTATTACAAACTATTGAAACCCTTCCCTTTGGACCTATCTTATTCTTCAATATCGGTTCGACGTTCTTTAATAATTCTAAATATCTGATCTATAAAAAAAAATTACGATCGAGATTGATTGGATTGGTAATGATTATAAAAAGAATAAAGAAATAAAAGAGAAAGGAGAATTGAAAAATCGAAAATGTATTATCGCGATTATCGCGAAGATGGTTTGAATTAAAAATAAAAAAAAAAAAATTAAAAAATAAAAAAATTAAAAAAAAATTAAAAGAAATAAAAATCAACTGAGAAGTAGAAGAAGAATCGATCGTCGCAAGGATGACTTAAATGGTGAAAAAAAAAAATAAATAAATAAATAAATAAAAAGATAAAAAAAAAATACACGTACATCAGATACATGTATATTATATATGAATAATAAACAGGGTGAGGTAGGGGTAGGGGTTAATGACTCAAGATCCCAAAAATTTCTGAATCATTTTGAGGATGACTTCTTTCTAGTATTTCTTTTCTTTCTTTTTTCTTATTTTATTTATTTTTTTTTTTTATGAGGGGAATTTGTACGCTTCCTTTCGAAAGACCTAACGGAGTAATAATAATCGTATAATTGATCGAGGTTCTTGGCCGTAATGATCTTGGTAACGAATCGACGAAGAAATTACCAAAGTCATGCATGCTTACTTTCTATGGATTTTCAACGGCAATTATGTAACCCTCCCCCTTTCCCCTCCCTCTACACTTCGTACGTTCAGAGTCCCGCATTAATAACATACCAGCACCAGTTAAAAGGGTGCATAGATGTAATTAATCTGTCAGCTGGTTTCATTCTCTCTCTCTCTCTCTCTCTCTCTCTCTCTCTCTCTCTCTCTCTCTCTCTCTCTCTTTCTCTGTTTCTCTTTCTGTCTCTCTCTCTCTGTTCATCCGGTGCATTTAGAGACTCTTAATTGAGTTTAAGAAGAATTCACTTATGATTTTCTGCCAGTCACAACATTGTAGCCGATCGTTGTAAATCTTCTACTTTGTCAAGTGTTCTTTTTTTCTTTTTTCTTTTTTTTTTGTTTGTTTGTTCTTTTTCTTTTTTTTTTTTAGATCGGAATTAATTCTTTTTTCTCATATTTATCTTCATCTTAGATGCTTTATGCGAACGCAATGTATGACGTGTGATTTGTAATGGGTTTATCGATGTCGTAAGAAACGAAAATAATGGGAAAAAAAACAACTAGAATTATTTTATCCTTTAGGAAGGATGAATCTTTTACGAAAGAAAAAAAAAAATTGTTTACATGGTTTTGTAGAATATTCTTATTTCTATATCCCCATCTCTCTTCTTTCTCTTTTCTCTTCCATTATGTCGATAACAAACGCTTTTTATATAACCTTATTTTTTTTTAGAAAAATTTAAAATGATCCACAAAGATAAATTATTTGATAATTATAAAATGATTTTTATTATTATCTTACGTACAGTTGAACAATTATTATTATTATCATATACAATTATTATCAAAAACAATTATTATTACAATCATTTATATAATTACATGCAATTATTATTAAAAATAATTATATAACCATAAGAAATTATTATTACAAACGATTATATGATCACAAGAAATTATTATTACAAACAATTATATGATCATAAAAAAGTATTATCACAAACAATTATCATTATCTTACGAACAGATGTAAGTTCAAATTCGATGATCTTTAGATCCATCATTTACATCCACCCCTTCCCTCGTTCTCCAAAAAAAAAAAAGAATAAAAAGAAGAAGGGCGTGTAAAAAAAAAAAAGAAATCGTAAAACTTTTCTCGACACTAAAGAACTAGAAAGGTAATCGCAAGGGACCGTACGATAAAGAACGTACGATAGTTAGACGTTTAGCAACAGAAGGGTTGAGGTTAAGGTTAAAGAGGATGAGAGTGATGAGCAGGAGAGAAGAGGGAGGATGGGGAGAGGAAGAGGAAGAAGAGATCCGCCTACAAAATATCGCAATTTTTTTTTTTTCTTTTTCATATCGATTCCTTTCATACATCCTTCCTCATTGTCGCGTGAATCGAGCCGTGAAAATGGCGCAAAGTGTTTCGAAATGAACAGAGAAAGGGTGTTCGTTGATCACGTTTGGCAGTGATCGAGAGTGATGTATCATCGAACCTGAAAATACTTTAAAATACTGACGATCCTAGGTTTAGCTAGGTCGATCCTGGCACGTGCTTATATTCTTCGTCAAATTTTTTTCGAAAATTCTACACGAAACTTTTCTTCTTCCTCTTCTTCTTCTTCTTTTTCTCCTTTTTCTTTTTTGATTTCTTCTTCTACTGATTCTTTCTCTAGCTTCGAAATTTTTTCGCAGAGTATAGAAAAATCAATGTCTGCTGTCCTGATTGTAATAGAAAGATTGTTAATCCCCATGGGTAAGACATGGGTAACTTGGAAACTTTTAAAAAGCAAGCAACCTTTTCGCTTTTTTCTATTCTTCAATGTTTGTTATTGATATCGTTTCTCTCTCTCTCTCTTTCTCTCTCTTTATGAGATGAGAATTTCAAAATCTTTTAGAAATTTCGATTTGGTTCGATAGGGTAGAAAAGTTTAGTTAATTCGAGGTCCAGATTTTTTTTTTATATATATATGTGTGTGTGTGTGTCTGTAGATATAATACGTAGGTATATACCTACTCTTGACTTTTGTCAAATCGTGAAGTATATATTTACGAGTTTCGATATAGGTTGGTGAACACCCCTTTAAAAGCTATGTGCTAGAGTTTTTAAACGGTAGAAAACCTTAACAAATTCTTTGGGGAATTTATCGCCAGGAAAATGTAGTAATTTACGAATCGTAGGGATAGAGAGAGGGAGAAAGTTTGATTTGACCTTAACGGTCCTTTACCCTACGAATACGCGCGTACACGTACGTGCACTTTCTTTTCTTTTTGATTTTTTTCTTTTTATTTTTGTATTATTATTATTAATACTATTATTTTTATTTTATTTTTTTTTTCAATGCATTTATTCAATGATTCTTTTATTTTTCATTTATTTTATTTTTTTCTTTTTATTTTTGTATTATTATTATTAATACTATTATTTTTATTTTATTTTTTTTCAATGCATTTATTCAATGATTTTTTTTATTTTTCATTTATTTTATTTTTTTCTTATTTTTCCTCTCTTTCTCTCTGTTTTCTTTTTTTTTTTTTATTATTTTATTGCTGTTATCCTTTTTAAGATAATAACCCGAAGAAACGTAGATTTTCTGTCACGCGTTTGTTATCTATTTTTTTTTTTTTTTTTTTTTTTTTTTATAAAGAAAAAGAAATTCTTTAAGAATAAATTCTTGACGAGATGTATATTCGAGTTGACATTTTCGTCAGCCCGTACGTAAAAACATGTTAAAGGCGTGAACCTTTGAATCGAACCTATTGATACTTTGAAAAAGATTTCTTCGTTTGCTCCTGTTACTTATTTCCCTGAGGGAATTTAGAAAATTCGCGGATTTATTTTCTTTATTTCTTTTTTTAAACTCAACACATAAATAGGTACATATATATATATATATATATATATATATATATATATATTTATCTATGTCTTAAAAAATTACAATACGTATATACATATATATATAACATAATAATATATAATATATATAATATATATTATATATCATATATAATTTTTATATATGTACGTATATATATGAATAAATATATAAAATTAAAAATAGATAAATAGATAGATAGATAAATAGAAAGAGATAGAAATAGAGAGAAACGAATCTGATGTAAGAAACAGAAAAAGAGCATAACAATTTTAATGCTCTATAGATCTCATCGATCATTCTTGTCATTGTTAAAATCGACGATCACGTTGGAACATGTTTTGCCTTCGACACAGTAGGCGGATTTTTTCTTTTCTTTTTCTTTCTTTTTCAGAAGAATTTTTCTCCTAATATTAAAGCTTGTGAGTTCTCCCATAGGATAACTTTATCTCGATCATGTTAAAAGATCTTACCTTAAAAGTTGACACTTATTATCAATGCATAATCCAAGGTATTCGAGATCTAATATTTTTGATGGATCGTTCGATTTTTATTATTATTATTATTATTATTATTATTATTATTAATATTCTTAATAATAAAAATTAATATTATTATTAATATTAATATTAATACTATCATCATCATTATCATCATCATCATCATTTATTTTTAAAACCAGCTAACATCATGTCAGAATATCAGAGCCAGATCGACCGAACGACGAATTAAAAGTAGACAAATTAAAGTTTGATGTGTAGTCCAGAAGAAATGATTCTTGTTTAAATAGTTGTAAGCTTTGAGTTCTCTTCAGGTTGTCAGCTTCGTCGATATAATGCATACACACATACACTTACAAACGTACGCACCATGATCAGCGTCTTCTTTCGAAGATCAAAACAATTATATCTGGGTTCGTCCGAAGACTCCCTAGGTTAAGGAGTTCTTTTCTCTTTTTTCTTTTCTTTCTTTCTTTCTTTCTTTCTTTCTTTCTTTCTCTCTTGATCGACTCAAGCAGCAAGAAAGAATGAGCACACCGAATAATACCCTATCATTTAATGATACACCTTTCGTGTAGTGGGTACTACCTATATAATATACCAGAGACTCGAGGATCAAGACGAGACAGACATTTTTCTCTTGGATGTATCAGAAAGAAAAAAGAAAAGAAAAAAAGAAAAAGAAAAAGAAAAAGTGAGATTGTTACTTCTTAAAGACTTCAAGATAAAGTTCAGTCGGTGTTGGTCCACAGATATTTTTGCTTTATTATTTATTCATTTATTTATTTTTTCTTAATTCCTCTTTTTATTCTTTTACATTTTCAACGAGAACAACGACGAAGAGTCGAAGAATTCTCCTCGCGTTCACTCTTGATTCATCCTTTTTTTTTTCTTTCTTTTTTTTTTTTTAATTCGTACATTTCTTTTTCTTTTTTCTATTTTTTTTTTTTTTTTTTTTTTTTTTCATTCGGATTCGACACTCGAAAATTTCGAAATTTTTGTTTGACAACCAAAAGGATATTATCCTTTCGTATAATCCGAACGAAGATGAAAATATTTTTCATTCGTTGGAGGGATTGTAACAGGATCAGGATGGTCGATGGTAATGTTATACCGAGCCTACCGCTATAATCTATTTTTCTCGGTGAGCAACGTTCCTACGTCCTTTGAGTAAAGAAGATGAAGATGAGGATGAGACGGAGGAAGAAGAAGAGGATGAGGATGAGGAGGAGGAGGAGGAGGAGGAGGAGGAAAAGAAGGACGAAGGAAGGAACGAAGATTGGACAGAGTTAACTCTTAATCTCCTTAAGTTTTAGCCTTAGAGAAGAGAGGCGAACCTATTTCCAATGGGTTCTTACCAGCTTTGACAAAAAAAAAAAAAAAATGCGGGTAATGCGTAATCCTCTTAAGAGCTGTCAACTATCAGAAAGTATTTAGATAATTTTTGACACCCGCTATATATCCGTGGACTTTTTCGTCGTTCAATCAATTGTAGGTATATATACATATATATAATTACTGATTAATATATATATATATTATATATGTATTATATATATATATTAGATATGTAATATGTATTATTAATACGTCTGATGAATATTTTCGATATTATCAATTTTCTCTAAATCTCACTACCGTAATAACAATTTTAATTTAATTATATGGA
Source organism: Vespula vulgaris (assembly GCF_905475345.1). Classification (NCBI taxonomy): domain Eukaryota; kingdom Metazoa; phylum Arthropoda; class Insecta; order Hymenoptera; family Vespidae; genus Vespula; species Vespula vulgaris. The sequence continues at coordinate 2,118,101 of NC_066609.1, forward strand.
TACAAATGATCAGGGTGTGAAACGCGTTACCTTTTATCGCATAATAACCAGTCTCAACAATCTCATTAAATTAAAAGAGAAATGAGAAATGAGAAGAGATAAGAAGTAAGGTGGAGGGTGAAGTGAGAAGGTATATACACGCGTGTGCGCGTGTGTGTGCAAAGGTAAAGAAAGAGAGGTTTAGAGATACATAGATAGATAGATTCGATCGATGAGATGAGTAATCGTTATATTCATTAATTAACTTGTCACAATCAAAGTTGGATGGCTCGTCTGCAAGATGGATAGTCAGGTTTTATCGGTAAACGATTACTCGGCGCTTCCGTTGAGAGAAAGCAATCGAAATGTGTCTAAGTAAATAAGTACATAAGTAGTACATATGTCGGCTCTACCGAACTGTTAGAGAAATTAAATGAAAAGAAAAGAAAAAAGAAAAAAAAGAAGAAGAAGAAAGAGAAGACGACGAGGACAATAATAACAATAATAACAATAATAATAATAATAATAATAATAATAAAAGATAAAGAGAGAAAGAGAAAGAGAGAAACGGATATGCTTGTCAAGTATAATCGTTCGAAGGATCAAAATGGCCGACGTAGCACCTATGTCCGATTAAAAACAACTTTCTATTGTGTTTTCAAGGAGCAAAATGGCGGCGTTAGGTTCATCGACGTTGCAATTATGTTGCTTAGGGGGAGGAAATTGGACGATTTAATTTTAGGTTGTCCGAGCTCGTCAAGTAACCGAAAAAGTTAACACCTTTTTCCTCCTTCTCCTCTTCTTCCTCCACCTTCACTTCATCCTTCTCCTCCTCCTCCTCCTCCTCCTTTATTTCTTTCTCCTTCTTTTTCTCTTCTCTTCTCTTTCTCTTCTCTTCTATTATCTCTTTTTTCGAGGTCTCGCTCGAATGAGAAAGTTTTACACGCAGGGCCGAGCTAAAACAAACAGAGGAAACGTCCTTTTTACTTTTTGCTTTTTGTTTAATCGTTCCGCTCGTGTAATAACAGTAAAAAGTCACCAAAATGGCGTCTTTATGTGAAACGAAAGACTTATAAGTAATTATATTCCTATCAGAGAGAAAGAAAGACAGAGAAAGTTTGTTAAATATTATTTAATTTCGTTCGATGATCACGTAAATATATAATAGTTTCTAACTTTAGATTTATTTGAGTTAATTTATTATACAAGATAAGTCAATAAAAGTTCCTAGAATGATTTTACTAACCTATTTGGTATTGTTTCTTCAACATTCTTTTAAGCTATTTTGAGATTATTTTTTGTAGATTGAATTGAAATTTTTAATTACGAGTAGAAATGTATTTTTCGTATACCTAGAAATTTTTAGTAAACTTTATATAAATAATCGATGATTTGTATAATATATACCTATGGATATTCAACTTGGGGAATTTGTTTTTTTAAATTATAAAACTAAACGATCACGAGCTTTTTGTCTATCTAGAAACTTTTAATTCACTCTGTATATATACTTATCAATATAATATATATATATATATATATCGTATTATATATTAATCTATCATAAATATAATAATATAAGATATTCAAAAGATAATAAAACAATCTAAGAGATTTATTATTTTATCGATTGAAACACACAAACACTTAAATTTATAATTGATTATACTAATAAGCCTAGATTAATATGATACATATATATATATATACACACACACATACACATACATACATATATATAAATGGAAAAGGGTGGATCAGGTCGGAATATAGTTTTTCGTAGTCGTAAAAATCAACGAGAAGACACACGTTGTATAGTTTACGATTTGAGAGATCGTGGAAGAAGGCGCGTGAAAATAAATAAACATAAAAAAGAAAAAAGAAAAAGAAAAGAAAATAAAGCAGCAAGAAAAAAAAAAGAAGGGCAGAAGGGTTCTTCGAGGAGTCGAAAACAAATCGTAAAAAAAATTATCACGTCGTAAAGTTTCTCTACTAGGAACCGACCTTATGAAAAGAAGAAAAAGAAGGAGAAGAAAAGGGGGTGATCTGATGTAAGGGGGAGGGGGTAGTTTAGAAAAAAAAATTGGAGAACATTTATTATTTTAGGGAAAATGAAACTATGTCTTCTTCTTTTCGACGATAAAGATTACGTTGCTCTTTTGAAAGGTGTACGTAACTGTATGTTTTACGAGACGCCATTTTTGTTCCCTTTTATTTTTTATTCATTTTTATTTTTCTTTTCTTTTCTTTTCTTTTTTTTTTTGCTTTCTTTTCTTCTTCTTTTTTTGTAACCATAGGCATCATTCGACGCGTTGCTTTTATTGTGAACGTTTAGTTTATGACGAGAGACGGTTTTTGGGCCCTATAAAATATATATATATATATATATATATATATATATATATATCTTTCTCTCTCTTTCTGTCTGTCTATCTGTCTATCATTCTGTCTCTGTCTTTACCGACAGAGTAGTATAAGATCCCCTTTACCTCCATTACTTCCGCCTATCTGCTTGCATTTATCATTTGCTTGTCCTTCCCTTCATCTTGATCGTCTTCCTTCCGGTTGAAGGTAATACATACACACATGCACACACATACATACATACATACACACACACGTATACACTATACATATGTGTGTGCGTGTGTATATATACAACTCTTTTCTCTTTAGAAATTTGAAAGGAACTCACGAGTAATTCACGGGAGATCGACTCACGACTATTGTTTTTATTTATTTGTTTTTTCTATTTATTTATTTATTTATTTATTTGTTATCTTTTAATTTATTTTTCACATTGATTTGTATTTGCAAAATTCATGTATATGTATTTACGTTACATGTATACACGAATTTATTCACGTGCATTTTTAAATCGATACTCTGTGTGCGTGTGTATATAGTATGAATGTTCGTGTGTATATAGGGTGGGACGAAATTTGTTTTAAATCCATAATTTTTTAATTCGAGGAGAAAATTACTAAAAAAAAACGATTCATTGATTTTAGAAATTATTGGAATTCCCAATTAAGAATTTCTATGATGATCTTGATGATGATGATAATAATAAATAATAATATATATATATATTTATTAGTTTTATTATATTATTTTATTATATCATATACATATAATATATTGTATTATACTTTCTACATAAAATATTATATACATATATATTCCTTATATTTAGAAATATATATATATTTGCTAAGGAATATTACAAAAAAAAGAAAAAGAAAAAGAAACGAAAATCAGAATTGTGGAACGAATAAAAAAATATTTTTAAATATCAAAAAGGAAGGAACCCCTCGTAATCTAGAGATAATAAAAGTGTAGCTACGCTAACGTGAGTTTGAAAAAGGAAATGAAGGGTGGAATGGGACGGAGTGGGGGGTTTATTGGTTGAGAGAGACAGAGAAAGAGAGGGAGAGAGAGAGAGAGAGAAAGGGAGATATTAGAAGGAGGATACGAAAAAGCCATGTGCAGCTCGTAGAAGCACTTGGCTTCAGGATGCATCCCGCACGTGCGTGCAACGAACGAGTAAGTACTTACTTAGTTACTTATGTAAGTAAGTAGTAAGTACTTGGACTAAACGAAAATGAAATCCAAAACGACTTGGGTAGTCGTGTGTGCCCTATCGTTACCTTATCTCCTTTACTATGCCGGTGGCCACTTGAGAAAACGTAATCGTACTGTTACAATAGACGATTTATACGATCGTAAGGGGAGTAAACGAGTATAAGTTAAAGAGAGAAAAAGAGAGAGAGAGAGAGAGAGAGAGAGAGAGATGGGGAGAGCGAGTTTTACATCGTTTTATAAGGACGCTTATATTTTGATGACGATGATTTTAACTGGATACGAAGCATCAGCTGTCCGTCTTTTGTTAACCAAGAAAGAGAGAGAGAGGGAGAGAGAGAGGGAGAGAAAGAGAGAGAGAGAGAGAGAGAGAAACGTTATTATATGTTAGATTCTTAGATGTGATTAGGTATATCGAGTTTTTTTTTTTTCTTTTCTCTCTCTCTCTTTTTTTTTTTTTTTTTTTGAAAGAATCTGATCCTGCGAATTCGTATGTATGTATGTATGTATTTATTTATTTATTTATTTATTTATTTGTTTGCTTGTATATTACTTTGATTATCTATTATCTTTTATTTTTTTTTCATCTTTTTTCTCATTTTTTCTTTTTTTTTTCTCTCTCTCTTTTCGTTGCAAATATTTGATCTCGCAAATTCGTATGTATGCGTATATTTGTTTATTCGTTTACTTCTCCTCTTTTAATTCGTTTTTGTTTCTCCTTTTGTTTTCGTCGCTAGTTTCCGTTTCTTCCTCTTCTTCTTTTTTTTCCTTTTTCCATTCTAAAAAGAAATGTATTATCGGACAGATATATATACCATCGTCTAATTTCTCTAATCACTGAAGGATCAGTATTATCATAGAAAATTATTCTTAACGAGAGATTAATACTAATTGATTACTACAGATTACATAGATCTCTTTTTCTTTCCTTCTCTTTCTTCTTTTTTTCCTTTCTTTCATTCTTTCCTTCCTTCCACTTGATCCAGTAACTACATTCGTATCATCTCGATCATCATAATCGTCATAGAATTTCTATATTTATTATTCAAATCGTCATAGAATAATTATTTTTATTCTACTATTGTCTAAAAGTTCTACAAATTTTTTCTCTTTTTTTTTTTTCACTTTTCACTCGACAAATAAGTAAAGTAAAATAAGTAAATAAAATAAAGTAATTCGAACAACAATTACGCTCTATGTATGTATATATATATATATATATATATATATATATATATATATGTATATACGTATATGTATAGTGTTGTTGTTGTATTTTGTTACGTTGCATTGCGTTAGGTTGCCATGATCGGATCTTGAGATATACCTTGAGAAAATTGCAGGTATAATACGAGACAACATAATAGTAACATAATGGTAACACTAGCCTGCGCCATATTGCTTCATAGAAAAGGAAGATGAACGCGCATCGTCTTCCATGATTTTTTTCAATGCTGTTCTTTTCAAGTCGTTCGCTCTTGTTCTCTTTCCCCCACCCTACCTCATTTCACCCCATTCTACCCCACCTCACCCTACCTCACCCCATCCCATAATAATATTCTTTTCTTTTCTTTTCTTTTCTTTTCTTTTTTTTTCTTTTTTTCTCTCTTTCTTTCTTCTTCTTTTTTTTTTTTGGAACAGTTATCTAGATCATTATCGTATACTATTATCGTTTAGGTTTGCGGGTTATATAATACATGGTGAAATTTCGATTCTAATGTCTGACGTTATTTCGTAAATATTTACAAGAATTTTTATTTTCTTAAATGTAGATGAAAGTATTGCAGTAAATTAAGTAATTATTTAACAGCAATATTCTTGTTAGAAATTAATAAGATATTAATGATTAGATTATATTGGTATAATAAGCTACGTATGTATTGTAATTGTGTCAAGTAACGTTAAAATTGTAGGATTGTTAATTATTTTTATGTCGTAGTTTTGAGTACGAGGAGTATGCCCATATTGACGAGATTAATTAATTAATTGTCTTTGTGATTAATTATTTACAACGGATTGTTTTAAGATCTACGTTTGTTCGGTCTCACGTTCGTTCGAAAAATATTATTTCAATATAAATCGATCCAACGTTATAAAAGTTTGGATTTTAGAAATGATGCGTTAGAGATATGAATATTAAAGGATTGGAAATATTGGAAAAATAAAATTGTTACGTGTATCACGTCATTATAAAAAACATACATATATATATCCTTGAAAATTTTATTCGTAACTAAAATTTCTATCGAACTTTTTATTTCATCTTTGAATTGATCATTAAATCAATTATTTACTTGAATTATTAATGATTATTTATCATTCAATAAATGAATTCATCCGAATTACCTTGTTAATAAAAATCGAATGATGGTCCCTAATGATTAATTAAATAATAAAAAATGAATAATCATATCTATATTTATTAGAATAAAGTTTTCATAGGATAGATCTTATTATAGAATATTATAGAATAAGAGAACGAATAATTACATTGAATAAAATTATTATACATATTCACCGTGATTATATTAAATATCGAGAATATAATATAATACTTTATCTATATTTTTCAACGGCGTGTGAAACGTTGTGGGGGCCCGGCCCACTTGACGATGATCCCGTTGGTAGATCGAATTAAAAGGAAGGAGATGGGCCAGTTAAGCCTCCGTTCCATGGACAGTAAGAAGAAGAAAGATAGAGAGATAGATAAAGAGAAAAAGAGAGAGAGAAAAAGAGAGAGAGAGAGAGAGAAGGGTTGTAAGGTAATAATATATTGTCATTGGATAACGTCTTGATGCCGCCTCTCCATGTAATATATTAAACGTTACACACGCGTGAATATGCGAATATTTCTCTCTCTCTCTCTCTCTCTCTCTCTCTGTCTCTCTGTCTCTCTCTCTCTGTCTCTGTATCTCTTTCTCTCTCATTTAGTTTCTCCTACTTTGCAAAGCTCTGGTACGAACGATAATGCCTCTCATAAGTCAAAATGATGTATGTTTCTTCGTGTACCTATATAAGGGGCCCCTTATGGGTGCCCAGAACTCCAATACATATCTATGTATATTTATATATATGTGTGTATATGTATGTATGTATGTATGTATGTATTTATATTTATATAGATGTGTATATATATATCATGATATTCATCTTTAGATGGAAACCACTTTCGATACGTTGCTTTCCAAGTTATATTTTGTCATCTTAATAAAAAAAAAAAAAAAATAATAATAATAATATATATTATATATTATATATGCAGTTACTTATATAAATTTAAAAAGTAATATCCCTGTGTCTATCATATCATAAAATACATAATGATAATAATTATAACAAGTAATAATCGATAATAACGATATTAGGAAATTCTAGAAAAATTCTTAACCATTTCCTGAATTTTTAAAAATATATTAATACATCACCATAACAACAACAACAACAACAACTACAACTAACAAAAATACCTACGAATCCTACGAAATTATTTATATTATTATTACATAGATAGCCAGTTACACACATATAAAAAGTATTATATCCCTATACATACATACATACATACATTCATACATACATAAATACATACATACATACATCTTCTGCATATTAACATATGCATGTTGTTGTTTATCAAGTTACGAGTATCGTTATGGAGTATCGTCGTAGAGTGGGATAAATTTGTGGAAGGGATGATTCCAAGTGAGGAGAGGGGTTAAAAGGAGTTGGTTATAGTCGAAAGGTGGGAGATAGGGGGGTTGGGAGGAGAGAGTGCAGAGGTTGCTCGGATGACAATAGAAACGTAACTAGATCTAGAGCAAAGGAGAGAGAGAAAAAGGGTTGACGTCTGTGTTACATATACAAGGGGTTCGTTCGTTTATTCTATCGTTCTATCGTTCTATCGTTCTATCGTTCTATCCTTCGTTTCGTTTCGTTTCGTTTCGTACGTATGGTCCTTCGTAGTACTTACCTTCTTGGCGAAGGGCTACCCGTAAATCATCGGTTAACGCACTGTTTAGGCGGGGCGGTTTCACGGTGGGTACAGTCTATGGATGGGCTTTTTTTACACTAAATAATTCCACCATTCGCGCGTTATACTAGGGTGTCGATTCGAAAAAGCCGTTCTACCCTCTTCTCTCCCCTTATTCTCTCTATCCCCTCTCTTTTTTTATTTTTCTATCTATCTTTCTCTCTCTCTCTCTCTCTCTCTTTTTTTCTTTCATTTTCTTTTTTCCTCCCTTATATATATTTCTTCTCTTTTTTATTTAGAGATATCTCTGTCTGTTTTCGTTAAGGGCGACGAAATAAAATGTCTCTGTTCGACTGTCTGTTTATAATGATAAAAGAAAAGGAACGAAGAATTTTTTTTATGTTCAGACTTCTTACCAAGGGAAAACAATGTTTTTCATTTCTTCGATGATCTGTACATATATTTTCTACCTATATATATATATAAGTAGAAAAAAAAAAGAAATTTATAAAGATAAATAAAAGAAAGAAAGATAGAGAAAAAAGGAACATAAAAAATTAAAAGACGTTCCTATGATTGAGTAAAATATAAAAGAAAAAGAAAAAAAAGAAAAAACGTTTCACTTTTGTTCAATCACGATCAAAAAACCGCGCGTATATTACAGTAAACGCGCAGTAATAATAATAATCTGGGCTACGACCAAAGTTGAAATATTCTTTTTTTATTTTACAATTGTATACATTTTACATTTTCAAATTAATATTTTACAATAATATATATTATAATAAACGCGCAGTAATAATAATCTGGGCAATTTAACCAAAGTTGAAATATTCGTCTCTTCTTTGTTTTCTTTTACATTTCGTTTCTCCTTCGAGCAAAAATACATATGAGATCCATGGTGCGTTTGTCAGAGAGGCAATATCATTAACGCAACGCGAATTTCAACATAGCATTAGTCTTTTAGGTGAGTTGAAACGCGAGAGATGAAACGCGGGACCTTCTCGCGTTATTATAATCCGTCGCGTGATCGTGGTCGCGTTTTAACCGGGCGATTGGAGTGGTAGAAGTGGTGGGGGAAGGTTGAATCGGAGTGGGGGAAGATAAGGTAAGGTTAGGTGTGACGAGGTGAGGTGAAGTGGGGGAAAGAGAGAAGTGAGATGGTACTAGGCAAGCTGAGAGACCCAGTCCACGCGGAGGCGACATATTTATGGCTTGTTTTTAAATATTAAATGATACAAAGGTTCGCCGCCATGGTAGGAAGTAAACCTTTTTCGTCCTATTTCTCTCTCTCTCTCTCTCTCTCTTTCTTTTTCTTTCTTTCTTTTTTCTTTCTTTCTTTTTTCTTTCTTTCTTTCTCTTTTTCTCTTTCTCGATAGAGACGTTGTATTAAATTCGTAAGGGTGAGACGAAGAGGACGAAAATGCCGTGGCGAATCTCGAACTAGAATTTATAGAGATGTAGGAGAGGGAAGGATAAAAAAGAAAAGAAAAAAAAAAGAAAAGATAGAAAAAGAAAAAATAAAAGGGACGAGAAAAGATTCTCGAGATTCGATCGAATACGTAGACGAACGCACGAAAGTGTACAACTCTACGCTTCGCTTCGGCCAATCATTTATTTTATTATGCCTATTATGTACGTATGTTTGTATATACGTACGTATGTATTTTTTTTCATTTTTCATTTTTTTTTTTTTTTTTTTTTTTTTTTAGGATCGTCACACTTCGTAATAAACGAGCCCGTCAAACGAAATGATCATAGAATCATAGTACAACTTTACTCGGTGGTCTTTCAATATCCCTGAATAAATTATTTCGTTTCTCTCTTTTTCTTCTCTCTTTTTTTTTTTCTTTTGTAATTTTAATTTGTATTTTTTATAATCCCATTTTTTTTAATCATTCAATAAAATTGTACAGAGGAGAGTAACGTAAACGTTCATTCGTGAGAAATCGATATAATCGATACTTTTAAAAATTTCTTCAATGGTTCGTCCATATATTTTCTACTCATACATACATACATACATATATATATATATTTTATTTTTCTTTTAATAATAATTATATATGTAAGTAAAAAAGAAAAGAAACCGGTAAAGAAGAATAAAAGAAAGAAAGAAAGAAAGAAAGAAAGAAAGAAAGAAAGATAAGAGACACACGAGTTCGAGGTAAGATAGTGATAAAAATAGAGATAAAGATAGAGATATGAAGCGAGGTATTATGGACTAACACAAAGTATAGAGAGTAAAAGGTGATATTTATTATGTCAGGCATAATATAACACAGAACGCGGAACGCGAAAGTAAAAGAAAAGAAAAAAAAAAAAAGAAAGAAAGAAAGAAAAAAAAAAGTAACGTTCTCTGCGTAACATAGAGATGAGCCATCATTACTTGGTTGGTGTCCGGTGCCGCACATGTAAGCTAAAGAGAGATAGAGATAGATAAAGAAAGAAAGAGAGAGAGAGAGAGAGAGAGAGAGAAGAGCAGGTGATCGTAATCCCACACTCGGAATACACGGATCGGATCACCGCCTTTACGTGGCACGAATCTACGATATGTATATGTATATATGTATATATAAATATATGTGTGTCTGTATATATGTATACGGATATGGATATGTACTTACTTACTTACTTACTTACATAGTTACACCGTGACTAGTAGCAACCAGTCTCGTAATAATAGTCCGCAAATATCGGTATTGTCGACGTACACAAAAGTTCTACGATATACATACACTACGGTCACAATGGTTATATGTCACTTTTCCTTTTTGAAATTTATAAGTTCGATTTGCGATACGGAATACTTACTAGTTTCGAAAGAAAATCGACACGGTGTTTGCGATATTTCAAAAATTCATAAGTCGATTAGATGCGTTGGAGCGTGTTCCTGTGTTTCTTTGTATATGTGTGTGTGTGTGTGTGTGTGTATGCTATGTTTTTTTTCTATATGTTTTTCATGTTCTTCCTTTGTCTTCAATATTCATTTTTTATTAATGAGTTGATTAGTTCGTCGAATTCGCTCGTGTGTTTATTTGTTTGTTAGTATCTTTATTTTCTTTCTTTTTCTTTTTTTTTTTTTTTTGATATTTTATTATTAATATTTCATTGGAGTGGTAAAGTAAATAAAGAGGAAAAAAAAACAAAGATGTGATCGATTAGAAAACGACGAGATATCTAAGGTAGATAATAAATGATTAGATTTTTTATTCGAAATTCAATCGTTTTTGAAATTTGTTATGGATTAAGAAAAAAAATAAATAAGTAAATAAATAAAAATAAAAAGAAACGTTAGAAAGTAATACGATAGATCTAACGTTAATGATAATAATAATGATGATGATTATTATTATTATTATAATTACTATTACTACTACCATTACTATTATTATTAATATTATCATCATCATCATTATTATTATTATTATTATTAACGTTAATTTACATAAAATCAGATTATCAATTAGATCGACAATTAGAAATACGATTGTTTAATTTTTAATTATTGTAATGAAGTGAGAGAGAGAGAGAGAGAGAGAGAATAGTAAAGATTAGAATAAAAGTTAGAAGAAAGAAGAGGAAATATGTCATACATTTGTATTTATGGATATCGTAAAATACATGTGCACGTATGTAGTAATATATATGTATGTGTGTACGTATGTGTATATATATTTATATTTATATATAGTCGATCGATATTTCCGGCTTTAAGAATGCTTGCGTTCTACGATGTAGAATTATTTCTAACGTTAGGTCGAAAGGTAACCGGGTGGTTCTAAACAAATGTGCTTTCTTTCACTTGGCTCTTTTGTCATGTCGTTTAATCGATATGTCTTGTAGAAAAGGTTCACGGTTACCGACATAACTTATAAATAGTTAGAATAATAATCTAACTTTCTCTTTCTTTCTCTCTATTTTTCTCTCTCTTTTTTTCGTAAACTCGTCGATGTTTTCAAAATGATTTCTAACGAGGAAGGCTGCGATCTTATCAATTTATTTACTTAGAATTTAATCTAATCTTGTATATATTATATATATATATATATAAAAAATATACAAGATATATAAATAATATTGTATATATAATACTATATATAATCATATATATAATATATATAACATATATATTATGTATATAATGTATATATTATATAATGATATATATATATATAGGATGATTAGAAAGATGTTAGATTTTAATTTTATTTATTAATTTTTATTAATTATTTTTTTTTTTTACTTTAATTATGAATTTTAATTATTAATTATTATTTCTTTTTTTGGCTCTTTTTAATCGATAAAATTTTATACTTCGTAATATTACAATTTATATTTAAAAAGATTTTGTTATCGTTGTTTCGTAAATGAAAAATATTTACTTAAAATAAACGAATGAATACACTTTGTATTGTTATGTACTAACATATAATAAAAAAGAAACAAATAAACAACACTCATCGAAAATAAATGACAAAAAATTATGATATTGGAAGTATCGTCGATTAAATTTACATCATCGTTTACATCGATACGTTTACAAATAAAAAATATTTATGAATGAATAATAATGAATGAAAATACGTACGAATGAATTTTCTGGTATCACCATTTAAACTCAATCTTATTATTACTTTCGAAACTGATGAATATATTTTTCGATTAAAAAATATCTGTTCGAGATGACGAAAAAGCAAATTAAAAAGACGAAATTATTTAAACAAACGATTTCGAAGAGACAAGAGAAAGAAGAAAAGCGTTTGTAAGCGTAAAAAAAAAAACAGAAGAAACTCAACATTTTTCGAAACTCTAACAAATTTTTCGATCGAACAAATTCGTGATAATCTTGATATCACAACATTGTACGCCCATTTGTTGGACGATAAATATATAACCGTAATACAATGGGTGTTAGAATATACATGGTGGTCCCCTTTTGCTCGATCGAAAAGGAAGAAAAAAAAGAATGAAAGAAAAAAAAAAAGAAAAAAAAAGAAAGGAAGGAGGGGGAGGTTTTCGAGGGGGTGTTCTGCACGCGGGATATGTTACATTAAATCACACATATACACACACACATACACGTACAAAATACATACATACGTACACGTGCAATTCGATAATACGATAGTGTTAGTTGTTGGCTAGGTACAAATAGGGATGATGTATAATACATATGTACGTACGTGTAGTTTGATATAAGTGGGAGAAGGATAGAACGATGTTAACATAGAACGAGGGAGAGAGAAAGAGAGAGGAAGCTGTATATACATAGATATTGTTATATACATACATAAGTTCGAGTAGCAGATTGAGACAGATGGTATATGCGAAGTCAAAAGTTTCAAAATAAGGGCTTAGTTACAATAACATTGTGGACCTAAAGAAAATTAGCTCGTGAATGGTTGGCCCTGTCGACACGATTATGTTCATATATATATATATATATATATATATATATATATATATATATATATGTTTGTGTGTGTGTATGTATTTATGTATGTGTTCTCTATCTTCTAGTTATCTGTAGAGCGAGGTATTTGATTATAGTAATAGATGAATTCGAAAAATGTGTTTTCATGATTTTAATCGAAACTCTGTAAAAGTTATAATGTTGTGTTATTAGATTCTATATCATATTGTTAGATTATGTCTGTCTAATGAAATCGTTCGATAATTTGACATTAGAAGTTATGTATGTATGTATGTATGTATGTATGTGTATAATGTGTGTATGTGTTCGTGTATGTGTGTATTTTAGTTTTAAAGAAGACACATGTGATATTAGTCGACGCAGTCATAGAACTTTTTATATTGATAATTATAAAAGAGACTAGAGGCTTTTCTGACTCTTAGGTTAGACGATCGATAAACATAAAGTACGGAATCGTTTGATATACCAGTGTCTAATCACAAAGCTTTTGTTAGAATAGGTGAAGATGTATGTATATATGTATGTATGTATGTACATGTACATGTACATGTTTATACGTATGTATATATGTACATATGTATGTGTGTATTTGTATATATTTATAACATATGTATATATATGTATGTATGTATGTACGAATGTATGTAATCTTTGTGTGTAAAGAAAATCTTTCTAATTTATTATTACTGCATACGTAAGACCTAATCGTTAGAAATTTAGATATCGAACTGCATGAAAAAAAAAAAAAAGAAAAAACAGAGAACGTTCATGTGAAATAAGAATTTTTTGTGAAAAGAGAAAGATGAGAGAGAGAGAGAGTGAAGCTTTTTTATTTAATTAAAAAAAAAAATATATAGATTAATAGAAAAAAAAGAAGATGAAAGAAAAAAGAAAATAGATCGCGTCTATAAACTAAGTATAGTAAGTAAGACTATATCGGAACTTTAGCCATTTCTTTATTTTAATTTTTTTCCCACGGGTGGAGAATATTCTAACGATAATGTTAGATATTTCTTCGAACGATAGATGTTGGTTTCAGGTTAGGTAATAACTTGAAAAAAAATATGCATATGTTTCTCATTGAAATATAATATATGTATATATATATATACACACAAGTGTGTGATATGTATGTGTACGTATGCGTGTGTATGTATGTGTGTGTATGTATGTATGTGTGTAGTATAGTGAAGTATGTATGGCTTATAAGTCCAGTTGGAAGTATATTACATATAAGTATGGTAAATGTATGCCCGACTAAACACACCTGTCGTGTATAACCTATCATCTAATATTATGTTAAAGTCGTTGAGAGAAAAGAAAAGTTTGATAACACGTATCAAACGTATAACGAGAGGCTTTCTTTCCTTCTCTCTTTCTTTTGCTTTCTTTTCCTTTTTTTTTCTAATTATACCTTATAGAATCTAATATTCCATTAAGATTCTAATAAACGTGCTTTTATTTGATATATGTTTTCATATATATATATTGTTTTTTTTTTTTCTTTGATTGAAATTAAAAATACACATAATCATATATAATGTAAATATTAATAAGTTTGTGTATTCAATCATATAACTCAATCGTCTAAATATTTACATATATAATCAAAATGAATACAATTTCTTATTTAAATAGTTTTATTATAAAAAGTCGAATTGAGGAATAGATCGAACTGATATTGATTTTTGTGGATATCTATTTTATTTTATTTTATTTTTTCTTAATTACTTAAATTTTATTACTTTTGATGTTCTGAGATTGCACGAATGATTCGAGGGTGAAACTGCATGTGTCTCGTATGTATTTATATATGTATTTATGTATGATATATATATGTATGTATGTATGTATGTATGTATTTATATATGTATGCATATATGACGTATATATGTATGTATGTATATATGTATGTATGTGTGACACCCTTACGGTGCACCGAATGAAATAGCTTACCTCGTAATATCGAAACACATATAGGATACCCTGCTGTTGCGATCCCTTTTGTTGTGAATCACCATGGGATTTTCTAAAACCTGGTTGAGAGAAAATATTTGCCATTCGATGTAGACCACAATACATAGGTACTTATATACACACGATTGTCGTACCACTTATGCAAAGAAAAAGCATTTATAGTTCGTGGATATGTACATATATGATTCTATGTGTTTTTAAATCTATAGATAAAGTTTGAGAACTATTTCGATATATACGTATGTATCTATATCTATATATACACACATGCATATATATATATAAAATAGTTGCGAATGTTCGTTTTTTTCGTTTTTGTTTTTTCTAAAAACTAAAAATAAGAATGTGATATATCTACACATACGATATTAAATAAATATTAAATAATAATATTAATTTATATAAAATTGTATTTTTCTGTACAAATGATTGCCACAGAAAAAGTTTATTTTAATATAGATCTATCTAATATCTTATTAGATACGAGTTAAAAATTATTCTTTTATTCTATTAAAATAGAATTTAAGATTATAATATAAAAAAAAAACAATAGATTTTAGTATATATATATATATATATAAAAAAATTTTTTTTATCCTTCACGCTTTCTTCGCGTCTTAAAAGAGAAAGTGCCGACGACAAAAAAAAGATCCTGATAATCTCCAAATCTTATGGTTGGAAAGAACAGATAAAAAAAAATGTAAAGAGAGAGAGAGAGAAAGAGAGAGAGAGAGAGAGAAGAGATAAAAAAAAAGAAAAAATGAAGGATAATATTCTTGTTTAAAGAGTTCGCACGGCTTATCGGATATCGTCTAGGTGAGATTTTTACCCGAATCTAAAGATTTTCATCCCCCACCTTCAACCCCTCGTATCTTTTTTTCTTCCCCCTTTGACGAAAGAGTTTCGAGTGAGAGATGAAAAAGGTGTGATCCATTGTGTGGGAGAAAGATCACGGATGAAAGGTAGATCGGTGTTAAGAAACTATTGTGTCACGCGTAACACGCGTGTAGAAGCGCGTGGATTTGGAAACATGCGTGTAAAGATCCTTTCACGTCTTTGGATCTTTCGTATTTTATTCTTTTTTTTTTTTTTCTTTTTGTGTATGTGTGTGTGTGTGTGTGTGTGTGTATGTGTTAAAGGAAAGGGCTGGAAAAGAAACGGAAGAGAATGTACTATCACTATGGATTCATTATTTGTAGTACGATATATATATATATATATATATATATATATATATATAGATTTAATTTTAATATATTATTTCTATTATATAATAATTTTTTCTTTTTTTTTTATACATTTTTTTTTCATAGGTATAATGAAATTATTGAGATTTAAATGTAATCGATATTTAATACTCTAATATAATAAATATATATATATATATATAGGTGTAATTTTAATATATTATTTGTATTCTATAATAATTCTTTTTTTTATACATTTTTTTTCATAGGTATAATGAAATTATTGCGATTTAAATGTAATCGATATTTAATATTTTAATATAATAAATAAATATATACATATGTGTATAAATAATAATAATAATCAAAAGGAAATAAATAACAAATAAAAAAACATATAAAGTAAATAGGTGTCGATCTTAATTGAAAATATTATCTGTACAAACTACATGAAAATTGTCGTGTCAGATAATTCGTGTAAAACGAGAAGAACAAACAAATAAAGAAAACAAATAAAAAACATACACACACGTACGCACGTAGTAGATATCATAAAACGCGTAATTGAATTATTACGAAACGTTCGATTAAAACCAGACGATCTAAAAAAAGACAAAAAAGAAAAAAGAAAACAAAAACAAGAAAAGAAAAAACAAAAAAAAAATAGAAAAGAAGAAGAAGAAGAAGAAAAAGAAATTATCGCTTGATTGATTTAAAAGAAAGAAAAAAAAAAAGAGAGAGAAAAAGAAATACAGATTAAATAATCAAATCCTTAGTGGCCGTACGTGTTATTATTATTAACATTGAAAAATAACACGCGAAGATAACTCCTAAAACAAAAACGAACAATAATTTACACACATACGATCCCACAAAATAGATTAATACGGTGCTGCGTAACGTTGTTTGATTTAATATTAAATGAAATGAAAATTATTAAATGAAAGTTATACGATCAATTACTCTCGTGTTAGCACCTATGTATTTACTCACGGATGGATTAACTGAATAACTGATTGAATGAATGAACGAATGAACGAACGAACGAACGAACGAACGTACGAAGGAATGACTGACTGACTGACTGATTGACAATAAGTCTCAACCCATAAGGATACACTACTGTAATATATCGAAGCGGTTCCTTGTGTTACCTGTGAGTCTCTTTGGGTGCATTGGGACCATTGGGTCCAATGGGCCCAGTAGGCCCTTTTTCTGAATCCCTGTTTCGGATTTCTTCACGCTTTAACGATCTTTCGAGTATCGTTTTAAGATCGTGGGATTACGAATATAGACGACGCGACTAGGACTACGACGAAAAAAAAAAAAAAAAAAAAAGAGAAAAAGAAAAGAAAAAAAGAAGAAGAGAAGAGAGAAATGAAAAGACCACGAAACGATTCCAATTTCTCATCCTTCTTATTTCTATCGAGCCCTTTTAAGGATCAAGGTCACGCTCTCTTGGCTGCTCAATATGTGAACTCTAACGAGATTACGTCGAGCAATCGTCGCCAATTTACGAATGAATTTTCTCTATCTGTCTCTCTCTCTCTCTCTCTCTCTCTCTCTCTCTCTCTCTCTTTTAGATTCTTTTCTTTTCTGTTTCCACCCTTCACTCCCTTCGATAAGTCTCGAATGACCCTTTTCGAATTACCCGCTCTCTCTCTCTCTCTCTCTCTCTCTCTCTTTCTCTCTCTCTTTCTCTCACACTCTTTGATACTTCGACCTATCGAATTTATTCTCGGCCGAGTTTTAACAAGATTAAATACACGTAAGAGAGATTATACTTAACTGTTACTCTGGTATTAAATATGATATAATAATCGAATTTATTATCGTCATTGAACTTATTATATATATACAAGTATTATATACACACACACACACGCACACACACACACATGTGCATAATATGTATAATGTATATGTTTATGTATTATATATATGTATGTATACGTGTGTATGATGTACGTATGTGTGTATGAATGTCATTATAATGATATTAGAGTTTAATAAGGTGGAATAAACGTTAAATATGGCGAGGATACGTTTTTCGAGATTTCTATTATGTGACTGTTGTATTACCAAGCTTCTATCTCCCTCTTACTCTCTCTTTCTTTCATTCTTTTATATATATATATATCTTTCTCTTTCTGTCTATCCAACATGGTCGACATCTTAACGATCATGAATATGACATCTCCCTTCCTTCCATCATCTCGAACGGGGTCGATGCACAATGCCGTATAAAACGTTGCTTGCGATGCTTTTCTATGCTCTAATATTTTCTATTGATCTCATCTATGTATCTGTCTACTTATTTATCTATCTATGTATGTATGTATATGTGTATGTTCCTCTCTCTCTCTCCCTCTTTAAATTCATTGTTCGACTAGCAAAAGCTTTCTTTTGTCGATTCGATTTAAAAAAAACGAATTACGATTATT
Organism: Vespula vulgaris; assembly: GCF_905475345.1. Lineage (NCBI taxonomy): Eukaryota > Metazoa > Arthropoda > Insecta > Hymenoptera > Vespidae > Vespula > Vespula vulgaris. The sequence continues at coordinate 2,136,677 of NC_066609.1, forward strand.
CCAAATGTCATTCTGCGTTATTACGGTGCACAGAGATTTCTTGATAGATTCGATCGAGCACCATCCGATCTTTCTTCTTTCTTTTTCTTTTTTTTTTTTTTAGTTTTTTTATACAGTTTCTAAACGTACAATACGATGATTATTTGTAATATTTTTGTATACTCTTATAATATCCCATGATTTTTGATAGGAATGAAATCATTTCTTAGCTCTCTTGCTCATTTTTTTCTCTTGAAATTTTCTAAACGAACGTTCGATTAAAATTCGACAAATTTTCAATTATTATGATTAATTCTAATGTCACTTTGCGTTATTACGATGTCCCCCTATGACACGTGATTGGATCGAAGGATCCAAATGAATTTTTTATCCCTTCAAATCTTCTAAACATACAATCTTTCAAACAAACGTACTTGTTGTATAATTTATTCGTGAAAAATTCTTTTTTCAAAAACGAAAACGAGCGAGAAAAAAAGAAAAGTGAACTGAACAGTTGGCTTAACTTTTCAAATAAAAATCGAACATTCGTTAGCGTAATCTCTCGACATATTTGTCATATTTATGTCATATTATTATTATCATATTATTATATATGTCATATTATATTTTTATCGTTGTATTTATTTATTGCAAGAGCAATACATATCAATATATAATATTATATATCACATATTACATATTTTATTATACATTTATTATAAAAAAAAAAAAAGTAAATGCAAACAAACATACAATGGCAATTCCTAACAACATACCTAGAACCTTATGGTTCTACCTACAAACTAGAAAGAGACGTGTTTGCAAAGTGGTAAATGGGATTAAAACGAATGAGAGAAATGGATATAGAGAGAAAGAGAACCCGACAAAGGAACAGACAAAGAAAGTGAAAGAGAAAGAGAGAGAAAGAGAGAGAAAGAGAGAAAAAAAAGAAAGAGAAAATAATAGTGTATGAAAACGAGGAAGACACTTACGGTTGAATAGATCAGCGCACGCGCGTTAAATAATCATTAGTAAATTTATTAATCGCTTTGCAAACTAAAACGTCTCTTTGAATGTATAAACCATTAGTACCACGCCTTCTGTTAATACTTTGTCAACTTAAAATTTAACAACCATGTATCCTATTTCCTGCTGTTAGGAAATCCTCATCTGTTCTCCAAACTTTTTACATTATTTTCTTAGTGGACGTTCCCAGTACAATGGATCTTCTTTTTTTCTTTTGTTTTCTTTTCTTTTCTTTTCTTTTATTTTATCTTTTTTTCTCTTTCATTCTTTTTCCCTTTCTTTTCCTTACTTACTGTCTCTTCACACGCTAATATATAATCTCTCACCATCTTCCTCATCCTCAAGATCGCAAATATTCTTTTTTCTTTTCTTTTCTCCTTTTTTTTCCTTTTTTTTTTCTTTACTGTTTTACTTCTTTATTTTTTTTATTTTATTTTTTTTTTATTTTTTTATACTTTTTTATTTTTTGCGAAAGTCTTCTCTGCATCTCCTTTCTTCTTCTTCTTTTACTCGTTTGTTCGTTCATTTTCTTATCATCATTTTTGTTTGTAATACATTACCTTGTGTTTTGTTTCTTATTTATTTTTTCTTTTTTTTTTTTTTTTTCTTTCTTCTTTCTCAACGATACGAAGGAAAATTTGCATTCATGCATTTTTGTTTTGTTTTGTTTCTTTTTTGTGAAAATGTGAATAGTATATCGTGGCGACGAATTAATCGTGATGACGATCAATTTTGTTTTGTAATATTACATACTAGAATTTCATACTTGCGTCAACTTATGTTACTTCTTTTTGTTTTTATTATAACATAAATATAAATTTCAATTCAATCGAATCTCCATTATTATATTATTATTAATAATTCAATAGTACATACCGTTAGGAGAGACATTCTTATAATTTTATCGATTATAAAAATCTGTTTTTTAATAAATCGTTGATCTATACTTAAGAGAAAGAAAAACAAAAAAAACAAGGAAGAAAAGAATACACGAATGAAAAAAAAAAAAAACAAAAACAAAAAAAATAAAAAAGAAATAGTATTAATTACAAACTTCCGATGAGGTCTCGTTTAAAATCATCGTTAGAATCGATATTATAAATTTTTCTTCATTATTAACGAACGTCGTATTTGTTAATAACTATCATATGGGATTCCCTTGGAATATTTAAGAGTCAACGTGAAAATCATTTGAGTCGATCGCTATTCCAATTAATAACCATATACTGTAACCTTTCGTATACTTATAACCATTTCTCATTCTCTCTCTTTGTATCTATCTATCTATCTATCTATCTATCAATCAATCAATCTATATATATATATATATATATATATATATATATCGATCCTTGTCTATCTTTTTTTTTTTTTGGTATATGGTTATTCGGTTTATTTGTTCATGGTTATCGTAGTACTTGATGTAGACAACAATTTCAGACAAGAAATTACCATTAGTTTTGAGATGGGTTTATCTTTTAAAGGGAACTATCTTTGTTCACACAACTATTAAAGATTCTCCGATACTTTACTCTAACAAAGAAATTGTCCTTTTAATCTATCACAAGTTTATAAATCGTACTTTCGAGCTTTCTCTATCTATCCTTATTCTTTTCTTACCTATTTTTCTATTTTCTTGTTTTACCTTTTGCAGTTTAAATTAATATATTTTGTAATCGAAAATATTCAACGCTTACTACTGTGTTATCTTTATGGTTACATCGTTTCTTTCCATTTCTTCTTCTTCTTCTATTTTTTTTTATTTTTTATAAAAACGTGAATAGTATATCGTAGTGACGAATTAATGATCAAATTGTTTCGTAATATTACCTACTACAATTTTACATCTGTACTTTTTTATTTTTTTTTCTTTCTTTTATATCACGATACAAATGTAAATTTGCATTCATAGATTTCTTTTATTTTTATTTTTTGTTCTGACAAAAACGTGAATAGTATATCGTAGTGACGAATTAATGATCAAATTGTTTTGTAATATTACGTACTAGTACTATTACATACATATATTATATTATATATATTATATTATACCATCTATATATTAACTTTACATAACACTAATAATCTATTAAACTTTTCCGACCAACACTCACTTTTCTTTTACTCGTATAAAAATTTATGAAAGAGGATGAGTAACCTATACATATATATAGTAATAAAAATGAAAATTATTAAAGAATTAAAAAATAAATTTAATTAATTGTACCTTTGCTATCACACACACACACACACATACACATCATACATATATCTGTATACATATACATATATACATATACAGATACATGTGTAATGTTCCTGCGTGTACGTGTCTCTAATACGTGTAATGTTCCTATGTGTACGTGTCTCTGAATATTTGTGAGGAAGAGGGTGAACAAGCTGCAGCCCAGCCCATACCGGATATGGATACCTGTCTGTACCGCCTCCACCAATCACGACCAACGAATCAGACTGAAATTCCCCTTTAGGAGGTGTTGGGATCGGGCGGGACTCTTCCTCTGTCTCTTTCACTCTTTCATTCTCTCGCTCACTTCATTCACTCTCTCTCTTTCTCTCTCTCGCTCTTGCTGTATCTCTATCTCTCTCTTTCTGTCTTCGTTGTTTTTCTCTCTTACGCGTATCTGGATCCTTTCTTTCTATTCAATGCTATTGCTATCTTCTCTTCCTCTTTCTATCTTTTTCTCTTTCTTTCTTTCCTTCTTTTACTCATTATTGTATCTATTCGTGTCTCTCTTTCTCTTCTTACTTATTTTTGTGTCTATTCGTTTATGTATCTCACTCGACGTTATTTTTGATCTTTCTTTTCATTTTATGAAATTTGTTTTGATTTGTTTTGATTTGTTTTTATAATCCTTCTCTCTCTCTTTCTCTTTATATATATATATATATATATATATATATATATATGTATGTATGTATGTATGTATGTATGTATGTATAAGTATATTATTTTTTTGTTATTTATTATATACATACATATATATGTAATATTTCTATATTATATTAATTCTATATTTATTATTTATGTTTAGGTATATATATATATTAGTTTTATAAATATATTTCTTTATATCTATCTTTATATATATCTTTATTATCTTTACATACAATATATATATATATATATATATATATATATATATATATATATATATAGATTGAATATATCATATACAGATATAAATAATCTCAATTTATTACAACCAATTTATCCAAATATCCAAATAAATATCTTGATTATTTTCAATATTAAAATTTTTTAAAGATCTATAATGTATCCATTTCTTTCGAAGGATTACGTTACATCTATCCTCACATAAATATATACATACATACATACATACATACATACATACATACGTACGTACGTACTCATACATACATACATACATACATACGTACGTACGTACTCATACATACATGCATACATACATACGTACGTACGTACTCATACATACATACATACATACATACATACAAGTATACATAGATACACTCACAGGTATGTTAATTTTCTCTCTTCCTAACTTCAACAGCATTATAATATTCTAACTGCCTACAATACATCGTATATTTTTTCAATAAGAAAGAAAGAGATGAGTTGCTTTCTGTATCTTTATATACATGCTTACGTCTCTCTCTCTCTCTCTCTCTCTCTCTCTCCCTCTCTCTCTCTCTCTCTCTCTCTCTATCTATCTATCTCTCTCACTCTCTCTTTCTCTCTCTATGCGTATCTATGAATGTATGTGTGTTTTTATGTCGAATAGTAGGTATATGTGTTTGAGAAGGACAGATTGCGGTGAATGAATAAAATTTAGAACGCGTTTCATAACGCTTGACAGGACCCTGTTCGTCACAATGTATTCTCTCTTTCTCTCTCTCACACTCTCTCTATTCTCTCTTTCTATTTCTCTCTATGTTCACCAGTGACATTCACAACGCATGTACCATAATACACGCTCGTTGTTTCCTTTTTTTTTCTTTTTTAATTTTTCTTTTCCTTTCGTTTTCCACTTCTCCCTTTCTCTCTTTCTCTGTTTCTTTTTCTTTCTTTCTTTTTATATATCTATCTCTATCTATTCGTTCCTTCTTTCATACATATGATCATTCATAACATTAAACAACAACGAATAATATGATCCTATATTATACGTTATACGTAACGATTACATTATTGAAAATGAAACATCGTCCGTTTAATTCCCTTCTAATCGATCATAGAAACTTGATTTTTTATTTAATATTTTTATTTCTTATCGTTAAACGTATCTTTAACTTTACGAATTTGATCTTACGTGTGCAAGTTCGTAGACATAGTTTTAAGATTAGGAGATATTATAAACGATGTTATTAAATCAGTGATAGTATTTATCGTTCGAAACGTACGTTCATTCATTTATCTATCACTTTCAAGATATTTATCATTTCGTAGTATTAATCGTTTGCTAATAATAGTTTTTGTTTTTCATTTCTTTGTATTTCATTTTACTTTATTTTCTTGTTCAAAAGTTGAGATCGAAGCTTCGAAAGTTGCGCGTAATATGTTTATTATTGTACGTGTATGTTTACGTGTGTACGTTCGTACGTGTATATGTTTTTGTTTATATCGGTAATGTTTAGGTTATATTGTTATATAACGTTATATTGTAAGAATTGAAAAGGTTACTTTTCATTCGAGTTTCGACAAGCGAACGGTAAGGACGTTGAAAGATATAGTTAGACTTTATTAGAAAATATTCGAAATATTAGAAAGATCGAATTTAATTTTTAGACGTGTAAGATCATTTCTAAGCGTACTTTCGTTCGTTTATTTCAAGAATGAAGATTTAATTTAATACGAATCTAATCTGATATAAGTACGTAGACATAGTTTTAAGGTTAAGAGATATTATAAACAGCGTATTAGATCAGTGATAGAATTTATCTTTCAAATTTTATTCTTCAAGATCGTTCTAAGCGTATCTTCGATATTCGTAATTCGTTTACTTCGAAAATGAAGATTGAATTTAATACGAATTTAATTTTATATAAATAAGTACGTAAACATTTAAGGTTAAGAGATGTTATAAACAGTATATTAGATCAGTGATAGAATTTATCTTTCAAATTTTATTCTTCAAGATCGTTCTAAGCGTATCTTCGATATTCGTAATTCGTTTATTTCGAAAATGAAGATTGAATTTAATACGAATTTAATTTTATATAAATAAGTACGTAAACATTTAAGGTTAAGAGATGTTATAAACAGTATATTAGATCAGTGATAGAATTTATCTTTCAAATTTTATTCTTCAAGATCGTTCTAAGCGTATCTTCGATATTCGTAATTCGTTTACTTCGAAAATGAAGATTGAATTTAATACGAATTTAATTTTATATAAATAAGTACGTAAACATTTAAGGTTAAGAGATGTTATAAACAGTATATTAGATCAGTGATAGAATTTATCTTTCGAATTTTATTCTTCAAGATCGTTCTAAGCGTATCTTCGATATTCGTAATTCGTTTACTTCGAAAATGAAGATTGAATTTAATACGAATTTAATTTTATATAAATAAGTACGTAGACATTTAAGGTTAAGAGATATTATAAACAGCGTATTAGATCAGTGATAGAATTTATCTTTCAAATTTTATTCTTCAAGATCGTTCTAAGCGTATCTTCGATATTCGTAATTCGTTTACTTCGAAAATGAAGATTGAATTTAATACGAATTTAATTTTATATAAATAAGTACGTAGACATTTAACGTTAGAAGATGTTATAAACAGTATATTAGATCAGTGATAGAATTTATCGTTCGAATTTTACTTTTCAAGATCGTTTTAAACGTAATTTTAGTATTTATCGCTCGTTTACATCGAAAAACTAGATTTAATTTAACGAAAATCTAATCGCAAATATTAGATATAATTAAGTTTAGGAGATATGATAGATTATAACGATAGAACGTGATTCAAATTTGATATCTAAAATAATCTCTAAGCTCTAACTTCCGTTCTCGACAAATTTCGTGGGTTTGATTCGAATCTAATCTTATCTAAATATGTAAGTACGTAAACGTAGTAGTAAGGTTAGATGATATTATAAACAGTGTATTAGATCAGTGATAGAATTTATCGTTTGAATTTTACTTTTCATGATCGTTTTGAAGGTATTTTAGATATTCGTTATTATTCGTTTATTTCGAAAAAGAAGATTCTATTTAACGAAAATCTAATCTCACGTAAGTAGACACAGTTTTAGGCCTAAAAGATATAACATTAGATTAGAAATTTGATCCGATACGAGTTGAATTTTTAATATAATTATAAACATACTACTTATATTTATCGTTCGTTTATATTTGGAATAGATAATTATATATAATACAAATCTAATCTCACGTACTTACGTAAACATTGTAATCGATGTATTAGATCAATGATAGAATATCAAATTCAAATTTTATTTCTATAATTATTTTAAATATAACTTCTATATCGAGCATTCATTTATTTCGATTTAATATAATAAATATATAGATTAAATGTAATAAAAATGTAATCATACGTGCGTACGCATAATTACGTTTAAAAAAGAATTCTATCTTTCAAAGTTTCTAAGCGTTAACAAAAATCAATTATCCACTTTTTCACTAACTAACTTCGTGATTTATTATACTAAAAATAAAAATCAATAATCTCTCATAATTTAAAATCGAAAAACGTCAACATAGAGACCGATACGTTTTTTATTTCTTAAAAATTTCTTTCCTCATTTTTAGATCGCTAAACGGAAGAAACTTTTTACGTGTATCGAGCGAAACGCGTTTAATACGATATATACATATCTAATTCTAGTCGTATTTTGCGTCGATAAGAAATTTCGAAAAATCGATTAAATTATAAAATTGGAAAAATCGTCGTCGTTAATTATTATTCTCGATTCGTTGTGATGAATTTTACGCAGAGATGTGAATTTTGGTGAGGAAAACTTTCTGAATGATTGTTAAGAGTAAGAGAGACGTTTCTAGGTAGATCGTAAAGAGTAAGAAAGAGAGAGAAAGAGACCATAGAGAGAGATAGAGACACAGAAACAGAGAGAGAGTAAGAGAGAGAGAGAGAGAGAGAGAGAGAGAGGCGGTCTTATTTGACCCCAGGCCCATTGCGCGAGTTAGCAGTCCGCCACGATCAGTTGGGGTCACGCAAGTCGCCACCCCAATTCGCCTAATGGGGACAAATATCATAATTGCTGCTCCTTCTTTGCTAAGCATCCAAATAGATTGATGCTCTCTTATTTGTCTCTCTCTCTCTCTCTCTCTCTCTCTCTCTTTTTCTCTTTTTTAATTCTTCTAGTGCTAAAGTTTACATATTGTTAGATAATTAAAACTCTAATTCCTTTTTTCTTTTTCTTTTTTTTTTCTTTTTCTCTTTTTCTTTTTTTTCTTTTTCTCTTTTTCTTGTTCTTTTTTCTTTCTCCTCTTCTCTTCATCTTTTTTTCCTTTTGCTTTTTTCTTGTTCTTTTTTTCTTTCTCTTTTTTTCTTTTTTCTTTTTTCTTTTTTCTTTTTTAATCTTCTTTTCTTTTACCCTCGATTTCGTCATCGTCGTTGCTCGATTTCTTTTTACTTGTTCGTTCTTTATTTTTTATCTGCTCGGTTCGTTTCATTTTATTTTATTTATTTATTTATTTTTGTTTTTTTGTTGAATTTTCAATTTCACAAAAAAAAAAGGACTTTCGAAAGTTTGTAGTAGAAATTAATTAGACTCGTCAGAGATTTCCTACGGATCAAATATATAGTATAATTTCGTGTTAGAAGTTTTTTTTATTTGTTAATTCGCCTTTTAGGTGTTTATGTCTTCTTTTTTTTCGCAATCTTCTGTTTCTTTTTTTTTTTAATCTTTTTTTCTTTTTTGATGCAACAGTCCAATGGGAAATAATATTGGGTCTATTGAGATTGATTTTTGTTTAATATTATAATATTCATTCACTAATAAAACAATATTTCTAATGTTACTTTTTCAATCTTTTCTTTTTCTTTTTTGATATACGTGTCTATGATATTATCAAAGCGATCTAATTCCAATTAACTTTGTATATTACAACAAGCCCATTTACATATCTTATCGTAAAATTTTTCACAAACATTTACATCACAAAATAATTACTTTTCAACAACAGACAAAAACAGACATATTTATACACAATACCGTAGATAAACAATATTTTTCGTTCGATTACACATACGTATATTCCAGAAGAGCAAAAAGAAAAAAAAAATTGAGTAATCGATTAATGAATTATTGGATTAACACAATTAAAAAAAAAAAAAAAGAAAAAAGAAAAGAAAAAGAAAAAAAAAGACTAAAAATAAAAATCAATAATCTCTCATAATTTAAAATCGAAGAAAGTCGACATAGAGACCGATACGTAACTATCTCAAAACAAAAAAAAAAAGAATATTATACATATATCCATATATAATTTATAATCGAACCATTTCGATAATCACCTACGATTCATACATCCATACGTCTATACATCCATACATAAATACATATTAAATACATGTCCGTATAAATCATAAACGACCTTGAAAGATTTCTTAGAACCACCTACGTAGTTGAACCGATCTTTCGATTCGAGAAATCGACTTCGTGCAATCTCGTCGTTAAGTAAACGCCAAGTATGTCTTCCGTATTTGAGATAAAAGAGGGGAGTAGGGAGGAGGAGGGGAAGGATGGAGGGGTGGAGGGGTATAAGAAGGAGAAAGGGTATGGGTAGGGGTAAACAAAAAAAAATCGCGACCGTGAATCCATGTGGGCGAAGAACTGGCGCAGATACGCTCAGCATCCACTTGACCCGGTCCAAGAGCGATATATTTATCCACCTAACGAAGGTCTGCGGTGTCAACACGAGTCAACAGTGGTCAATAAGCGATCAAGTGGCCTCGCGGCCTACGCCCAATCGTTGTCTACCATGAACCAAGCACGGTTTCGTGACGATAAATCGATTACATCGATCGATAAAGTTTCCAGGTCGTATAAATATTATCGGGTGAATTGAAGGAACTGTTTCGTTAAACTTTTAATATTCTTATTTAGTTAATCATTATCGATGATGAAGTATAATAAATATATGGGATTATATAGGAGTTGGAAAAGAATATATTATTATTATTATTATTATTTTATTATATATTGATATATAATATATATATACATATATATATATATATTATTTATAATGTTATTTAATATTAATCATGAAGATATTTTTAATATGTATATATATTATATATGTATAATATATTGTAAATATATATATAATATAATTATATTAATTATAAATATCAAATTATTTGTATTAAAAAAAATATATATATGATAAAATATTGAACTGATTAATTTTTATTAAAAATTACTTAGATATTAGCCAAACGCTTTAATAACATCAATCAACGTATTATTAAATGACATTACTGTTCCATATTATATCATAACGTTTATTCACGTAATAAATTTATATAAATATCGTAGTATTATTTATCCAAATTTCTTAAAAATTACTTGGTCAATATTTTTCTTTCTTTCTTTTTTTTTCTTTTCTTTTCTTTTTTTATACAGATACATAGATGATACCAAATATATCGATGGATATAACTTTTAATACAAAAAAATTTCATTATATATATATATATATATATATATATATATATATATATAAGATAAAAAAAAATAAAGAAACTACGAAAATTCGATGGTACACGCAAAAGATGTGATAATGAAAGAGGAAGATCTTGGTTTCTGAACCCGAACGACTTGACCTCACATCTACGTGTCAACGGTTCACATTAATTCGGTCGAATTAATCTTCGGTGTCGAGGAAGAAAGATAGAAAGAGAAAGAGAAAGGAAGACTGAGACAGAAAGAGAGAGAGAGAGAAAGTGAGAGAGTAAGAGAAAACAGACCTTTGCATTGAAGACGCAACCCTACTTGCCCATCGTTCCTTCTCTCGCCCTTGCACGGATTTATTATTTAATCAACCAACTCGATTCTCGTGTTCCCTTGTAAGCCTCACATATAAGTAATCTTAACTATAAATTTTTCAGATTTTTCTTTCTTCTTCTCTCTCTCGTTCTTTCTTTCTTTTTTTTTTTTTTCCTCGATATAAAAAGTTACACGTCAAAATCTTTACGCGCAAAAGAAGAAAAGTAATAAATAAATTTAATCCAAAAAAAAAATAAATAAATAAAATAAAATAAAATAAAAAAGGTCGCGAATTCTTCAAATCGTATGTGTGTATGTATCTATTAATTATAATGTGCGAGAAGAAGAAGAAAAAGAGGTGGAAAAAAAAAAGTATAAAAAAGACAAAAAAAAAGAAATAACAAATTTTGATTATGATTGTCGTCATAAACGCGTCGATATACATATTTACGAATCGATTTCGATTAATTTTACATATTATACATATGTATAGATACGTATGTATTTATGTATATATTTATGTATATATGTATGTATGTATGTAACTACGTGCTTGGAATCGTCGATGATTATATTCACGATAATAATTCAATCGTAGATATCGCACGTTGCTCGAAGGATAACGCGTTCGATTAAACGAGCTGTGATTAATGAGATAAATCACGATCGATCGAATCCGAATCTTATATATACATACACGTATCTTATATATATATATATATATATATATATATATATATGTATGTATGTATATAAATCTTGTTGCGAATGAGATTAACATGTTGCTTGTGCCATTGTGTAGATCGTTGGCTGCTAACGAATTTTAATTAATACGTTTTAATATGTTTGTATATATTTATTAATACGTATATATATATATATATATATATATATATATATATATATAATTAAATAAAAAAGAATTGTAATTTGATATTATATCTATATATACTTATATAAACTTACAATTACACATACACATATATCTATATAAATTATTATATAAGTATGTGTATATATAATATTATAATTACATATATATATTACAATTATATATATATATATGAATATATGTATATATATAATACAGTTACACACACATAATATATATGTATGTATGTATGTATGATATATATATACACATAAAACATTATTATTATATATATTTTTAAAATATTATGTGTGTGTGTGTACATATATAATTTAAAATTTATATATAATAAGTCATGAAAATATTGATAAAAAATATTGTTTATTATTATTATTATTATTATTATTACTATTATTATTTTAAGATAATAGCATCTGAATTAAATAATCAAGAATATATCGAGATTCTATCAGTAAGTTAAATAAATTTCTATTACCAAACTAGCGAACATCAAAGAAATATAGACACGAGTGAAAGGAGGAGAAGAAGGTGGGAGAGGAGTGGGGAGAGGGAGGGGAATAAAGGAGAGGTATGCTTCGATTCTTCGATATGCCGTGCAAAATACGAGGAGTTGTCTTCCTTATAACAGCTGACTCGATCCCACGACCTTATCGCCAATTCATCAATGATTTAACTCGTACGTGTGTGCTCATGTGTGTGCTCGTGTGTGTGTTTGTGTGTGTGTGTGTTTCTCTGTTCGTTTGTTGCGATCGGCACGAAACGGTTAGGTATACTTATTTCTATGAGTTAGGGTGAAGGAACTCTATCATTCTCTCAGTCTTTCTCTTTATCTTTATCTTTATCTTTCACACTGTTTTTTTCTCTCTTTTGACTTTTGATCGATAAGGATATTAATCTTAAACGATTGAAAGTTTTAAATGATCGATTCGATCAGGGTAATTAATTAAGTGATTTAATAAGTATTACGAACGTAATAAATATATATATATATATATATATATATTTTATTAATTGATATAAATGATTTGTTTCTTTCTTTCTTTTATATATTTATTACACGTTGTCGAGCACGAAATAAAAGATAACGCGTCATAAATTTACAATAACAATAATAGTAACAACAACAACAACAACAACAACAACAACAACAACAACAATAATAATAATAATAAATAAATAAACGTTTAACAAAAAAAATTATTATTTCCCCGATAGAAGAAGCTTTTCTTCGAAAAAGTATTGAAACGTTTCGAGAATTGTAAAAAGAAGTACACACACACACACAAAGACACACACACACAGACATATCCTATATACATACGATCGAATCTTACGGATATCCTCTTACGAAAAATCCTCTATCGCGAATCACGAATAGTTAATGCGTTACATCTGTCGATTTATCTACCTCTATCTCTATCTTTCTTTATCTCCATCCCCATATATCAAAAAGTGAAACGGAAAGGAAGCTTATTTGAGAATATCAATACAATTATATCTTTGCCATCTTAATACCGGAATTCTTCGTTTACCGAACTAAACATGCACTTGGTAAATATCACCATAGTCGGCCATTTTTGTTTTCTTCCTTTTCTATCTTTTACTTCCTCTTTCTTTCTCTCTCTATCTCTCTGTATCTCTCTCTCATTCTATATATATATATATATATATATATATATATATAAATGTATCTTTTAGGGTGCACAGACCACTCGATGTATCAATGGGACACAAATGCGACAATCTAAATATTTGTTAGTCAGATTAGCCACCCTCTTCTGCTACTCAGTAGTAGTCTCAGGCTTCCTGTTACTATTTCTCATCCTCATCCTCGTTCTCCTTCTCCTTCTTCTTTTCTCTCCCACTCTCTTTCTCTCTTTCTATCCTTTTTTCTTCTCCCTTTTGAAAAATTCTACCTTTAAGATCCTATTCCACATCTGTCCTTCCTGTTATTGTTATACGTTTGTAACAATCGATATCGAAAATAATCGGTATTATGATAGAAATACCAGAGACGTTTTACGAAGCAAATCTTCTTTTTTTTTGGGCTTATATTGTTTCTTTTTTTTTTTTTTGGTTTCTTGGTAATCGATTTCACGCACAGTGTATCGATTAATCGGTTTTTTTCTTTTTGTTTTTTTTTTTTTTGTTTTTTTTAATGTCCCTCGGACGATCTCAATTAGGGTGAGGGACGATTTTTACGATGTTGAATAAATTAGGGTAATAATTTCTTTTTCTTTTTTCACTATTATAAATTGTTAGTAAATTTAATGATATAGATATGTCGTCGTATGGTGTACCGTAGTTTAGTTTATGTATATATAAATTATTAAATATTGTTGACGGTAATTAATTATCATTATAATATTCGAATGCGATAATCATCGTTAACATTTATTTATTTAAACATAGATAGAATAAATTCCATATGAAAATATTTTTTTTTATTAAGAAATTCTATCGAATTATTAATAATTAATACCGATACTCTACTGATCAATACGATTCAATGACAATGATATTTTTACGTAATACGATAATGTTTATTAATACATATCAATAAAATAAATTAAACGATAGTTATTAAAAATTACGATACTTATTAACTAATTCATTAACCAATTATTAATACAATTATTACAAACAATAGAAAAATAATAATATTAATAATAATAATATTATATTATACATTATAGTTTTATATATATTAGTATACAATATTATATATATAATACTATACTTACACATATTTATTTACACATATTTAGAATACATTTAAGCAAACATTTTTTATTAACTAATCCAATAAACAATTACACACATACACGTACAGACCTATATAATAAGATACATAAAAAAACGAACGTTTTTTAAAAAATGAACATTACATAAAAAAAAACAAGATTTAAACAAAACAAGATAATATATATATATATATAAAATAAGAATATAACTATATAATAGCATAAAAAATATATATATATGTATATAAGCATATAAGTCGAAGAAGAAGCCGGTTACTTATATACTTCGTGCCCCGTCGAACTCTTTTTCCCGATTAGCGAGATAATACTCCGTTAGCGTGTTAATCTCACAGAGCGATCTTATTGCGCGTAAAAGCCGTGCCCACAAGAAGAGGCCAGGTGCTTTTTTTTTTCTTTCTCTCTCTCTCTCTCTCTCTCTCTTTTTCTCTCTCTCTCCTTTCTTTCTTTTTCCTACGACGATGCACCTTCAAAGGGGAGAAATCCGAAAGATCTATATATTCTCTCTCTCTCTCTCTTTCTTTTTTTTCTTTTTTGATCCTTAGATGATTCTCAAGCGTGGAAAGAAAGGATCAGAAAGTTTAAAACTCTTTAAAAGCTTCTCTACAATTATATACATACATATATATACATATACACACATACAATGTGTATATATATATATATATATATATATATATATATATTTATAGATATACTTACATGTATATATACATATCCATGAATATACTTATGTATATACTTACGTATGTACATATATTATAATTAAATATGTTTGTGTTAATGCATGTATACATGTATGTATGTATGTATGTATGTATGTATGTAGAAAGGTATAGATAAAATTTCTATATACGTATAAGTGATAAATCACTGGCCGTTGTAATGATCCATCGATCTTCGATGGGTCGACTAATCCGACGACCGGTACTACTACTATCGACTTATCTCGTTTGCGTATAACCACTATGAAAAACCTTCAGAAAGCGGATATTCTCGATCGTTTCACTATGTTGTCGTCGTGAGACTTTAAACGATAGAAAGAGATATGTACACATACTATATATACTTATATACATACGTCGTAAATGCATGCATACATACATGTATGTATGTATGTGTAGATAGGAGAGATTCAGTAGACGATGTCAACAGCTGTGATCCGTTTTGTTGATCCTAAACGAACGATCCTAAATCCGAGATAACTAATACTCCGTTCACGAAATCCGACACTCTGCAATACTTATCGATATGTGTGTATTAGTAAATCGTATCGAATAATACGAGATTAAATTCATTTGTGTTTATGTACGTACGTATTATCGATCGTTCGTCTTATTTTATATGTGTGTGTGTGTGTGTGTGTATGCGTATACATATGCATCTTTTTTTCTATCTTTCTTTCTTTTTTTTTTTGTCATCCCTCTTTACACTATTTCTTTTTTCTCAAATATCTCATATCGTCAGATTTTCTTGGAATTTGATTACAAAAAAAAAAAAAAAGAGAAAAAAAATAAAAGGAAATAAAGAATAAATTAATTTATTGATAAGAAATTATTAGTTTCCTAACAAGATTTTTCGAAACATTTAAACGTTCATTTAAGTACTTTATATCGATTTGATTATAATGTTAGAGAGCATTGACACTTAGCAATGGTTTGAAAAAGAGAGAGAAAGAAAGACAGAGAAAAAGAGAGAGAGAGAGAGAGACAGGAAATATTCTCTTATTTAATCGACGAAGAATGAATATTTCGATTCGAATGGAATCGTATAATCATAAAAAAATTATTAAAAGAGCCAATAATTTTATGGGAAAAGCCTTCTCTCTCTTTCTCTCTTTCTCTCTCTCTCTCTCTCTCTCTCTCATTACACGCGTACTCGTGTGTCGCGTCCTGCGGCGCGTTACGTGTGGGTTCACCGATCAGACCAGGTGTCGGTTTTCGCTCGGCAGGAGGGTTCCATGATGTTAAAGCGAATGCACACATAGACATAACACACACACATACGCATACAGATAGAGACATACATACATACATATATATACACAGGTATGTACATTTGCCGTACCCTGGAAACGAAAAAATAAAAAATATTCGCGTTTTGGATTACAAAAAATGATGTGAAATATCTTCGATTAACAAGAAAAAGAAAAAAGCAAAAGAAAAAAATCGATAGTATCTATAATTATAAATTATTTTCTTTATATATATATATATATATATACACACACACACACACACACACACACACACACACATGTATTACTGTGTGTGTATATATATTCGTTTTTAAAGAACAAAAAAATAAATAAATATATAAAACAATAATTTAAAATCGTAGATAAGTTGTTATGATAGAAAAATAAAAGAATGAGCAAAAAAGAAAAAATCTATAGTGTCTATAAATACAAATTATCTGTTATATGTGTATACGTTCCCAAAAAAAAAAAAAAAAAAAAAAAATACGAATGAAAAAAATTCTGAAAAAAATTATGGATATTGTAAATATCAATCATATTTTATATTGTAATGGTATCAATGGAGATTTTTCTTTTTTTCTCGTTAGAAAATGAAATTATAGAATCGATGGTAGTAATCAATGAAAGAACATGAAAGAACATACATACATACATACACACACATATATATATACACCCATGTACGTAAGTAGTTGGCAGTATTATTCGAATGTTACAACACGCGTCGAACGTGCTCAGGAAGCTCTTTTCCTTCTCTCGTAGTATTTTGATAAGGATGCGTTCTTCGTCCTCCCCCTCTCCTACCCCCTCCCACCTCCTTTCTACCCCATCTTTCGTCCTTCCTCCCCTTTTTTCGTCCATGACCAACTTTACTTGTGTTGGACACGATCCTAAACACGGAAGGATTTACATAATTAGATTTCTATTATTTTTACAGATGCGACCGTGCGTTTCTCTGTGAGAAAGAAAGAGAGAGATAAAGATAGAGAAACAGAGAGAGAGAGAGAGAGAGAGAGAGAGAGAGAGAGAAAGAGAGATAGATAAATAGATAGGACGTATGCTCTTTCTGTCTCTCTCTCTCTCTTTCTTTCTTTTTCTGTTGTTCATGTTTCTTTCAAAGTGGCGCGTGTCGTCGTCTAAACAATCATCGAATTTTCTAATCACACGTTTCTTTTTGAACGAGACTAACGAGTGGGTAAATAAAGAGAGAGAGAGAGAGAGAGAGAAAGAGAGGGTCCTCTTATTCTGAATCCGGGATACGTGTCGCGTTGTCTATCTATTTCGAAAGTAAAATGCCTGGCTAAATATTATGAATCATTGTGAAAAAGAAAGAAAGACAGGGGAGATTATATTCCTTTTTATTCCGTTGCGTTGGCTTCGACGATTTCTTTCTTTTCTCTTTCTTCTTCTTTTTTTTTATTTATTTATTTATTTATTTATTCATTTTTTTTTTTTTTTAGTTAGATGTGTAATAATTTTTTGTCGAATAATTTTTTGTTCGAAGAGAAAATTATGCAGAGAAAAGGGAATGTTGAAATGAAGAAACGCAAAGTGGAGAGAGATAGATTTTTATGGAGTCTTTAAGGAGTGAGAGAGGAAATATTTTGATCGTTAAATTCGATTCGAATGATTTTTTTTTATATATTTATTTATTTGTTAAATTAGCTTTAACAATTTCTTTTGATTTAATACGATCGATTAATCATTCTTATCTCTTTTTAATTGGAATAAAAAATCTTGTAGAAAGAAAGAAATGAATAATGAAAAGAATAAAAAATACAATTGTTGAACAAAAAAAGAGAGACGGATACTATTAAACATCTTTTCTTATACACATGTTAAATTAGCTTTAACAATCTTTCTTTATTCAACACGATATTCAATAATCATTATTATTCCTTTTCAATTCGAGTAATCCAATAAAAGAAAGTGAAAATAAAGACGAACGATAGGAAGAAGAAGAACAAGAATAAAATATTGAGAAATGAGAAATGAATGAAAAATGTTGATAGGGGAAGAAAGGAAGATATTTTCTTAAAGGAGAAAAAAAAAGGAAAAAGAAAAAGGAAAGGAAAGAAGAGAAAGAGAGAGAAAGAGAAAGAGAGAAAGAGAAAGAGAGAAAGAGAGAGAGAGACGAATTATATTAGTACTCAAAAGTATATATACCACGTGCCTAAGTACTATGTCCTTGAAAAAGAGAGACAAGATATACTATGTACCTACTACCCTCTCAAAGATGGGCTCTTTCGATTAACACGCCAATCCGGAAACGGAAGACTCCTCTCTCTCTCTCTCTCTATCTCTATCTCTCTTTTTCTCTCTCTCTCTCTCTGTCTTTTTTTTTTTCTTAAAGCTTCCAAAAGAAAGGGAAGATACGTGCGAAGATACTTAACCCTTCGTAGGTGAAAGGGAAGAGAGAACCATATTTGAAATTCGATCTTATTTGCCACCCTATACGAAAAGAAAAGAGAGAGAGAGAGAGAGAGAGAGAGAGGGAATGATTGTAAAGCAGATTTTCAACTTCCTGCGTAGCTGCCTGTTTTATTTTTATTTCTCTTTATTTTCGTTCTCTTCAATTTCTTTTCTCTAATCTTAGGTATTATAATAAGTCAATTTAATGTTGTATAATTCGTATAGTTATACGTTATCTTGTTAAATTTTTATCTTGCATATTCCTTTTTTTGTTTGTCTGTTGTTTTCTTTTCCTCTTCTTCTTTCTTTCTTTTTTTTTTAGTAACTCTTTTGAAAAATTGTATTAAAGGTAATCTGCGAGATCGTGATCTTGGACTTGCAAGTAAATAAATAAATAAATAAATAAATATCAAGGAAATGATAATTCTCGTAGGAAAGGACAAGTCAAGATGTATCATATATATGTACGTAAATATATAATGTACTCATTTTATTAGTATATTTGCTCTCCTGGGAACAAGAATGATCCTGACGTTACTAGGAAAATAAAATAATTAAAAAAAGAAGAGAGAGAGAGAGAGAGAGAGAGAGAGAGAGAACAAAAAAGAACTAAGAATAAAACTGTGAGCAATCTTAGAGGAAATTGCATCGAAAAGAAAAAGGAGAACAGTAAAAAAGAAAGAGTGAACAACGAGAGAAAGAAAACGAAATCAAATTAAAAAAAAAAAGAAAAAATAATATGAACAAAACAACAGGATAAAGAAGAGAAATATCAATAATAATAATAATAATAATAATAATAATAATAATAATAAAATAAAAAAATAAATAAATTAAAAAAAAACCCCATCAAAAACGAGTTTTCTCAAGGAAGGATAATTCGAATCGATGATCGCGTGTCCCAGATGAAGATACTACCAGGATCATATCTTAATTAGAACGCATGACCGGCGAATCCGGATTCGTTCGAAGTATATATAATAATATTTTTCAAATACACGCATAAACACACAAACATATACACACGGACGTACTGACACATATAAAAATTTTACCACAAACACCATGGTAAAACGTGATACAGTCAAAAAGCAACGCTACCGCGAGGAGTCGTCGTATTTGCTCACACACGAAAACACGAGATGCAATTAAAGTTCAGCAGAAGCAAGCAAGAACGCATTTCCGGCGAAGATGCAATTATACGAGGGAATTATATATATATATATATATATATATATATATATATATATGTACACGTATATACACGTGTATGTACTCTTTTTCTCTCAGTTTCTCTCTTTCTCTCTCTATCTATCTATCTCTCTTTCTATATTCGATTAATGACTCGACGAATTATGGACACCGTTCGGTGAACTTAATTTATAGAGCCGTGTGTTTCATTTTCGAAAACGATACACGATATCTACTACTTATACGCCCTCGCATCTCGACTCTGATTAAATTTGTATATATGTGTGTGTTTGTGTTTGTGTGTAGGTATGCGAGTAGGTGTGTGTATGTATTTATAATAATGTATTTGAGAGAGAGAGAGAGAGAGAGAATTTATTACGCAAATAGTATAAGTGTAGAAGGTCTACGACACGTAATATGCTAAGACGTGGGTTATTTTATTTTTAATTAGAAATGCGGACAAATGATATGCTTCTTACATATCGTATGAATCGATGCAAATGTTAGAAAAAAGAGAGAGAGAGAGAGAGAGAGAGATTATTTCGTAATCATACAAGTGTGAAAAAAATGATTTATATAATAAACGACAAAAGCGATAATTTTGTCTTTGATTAAAAATACGTAAATAAATACGTGATTCTCTTGATTATATGAATCACTAATTTGTATTTATATATTATATTTATATACATTATGTACGTGAATATATATTACACGAATCAATAATCGTTTTAAAGTAGTATGTCTCTCTTTTATTTTTTTACTTCTTTTTTTATTTCGTAATAGGATTTTTTCTCTTTTTTCTTTTTTCTTTAGAATGGTAATATTTATTATTTGTTTTCGAATATCCGACACATGGCTTATCCGAATGAAATGTTTGATTTATATAGATACATAGGTAATATATAAGATATCGGACTTTGTATATAGCAAAAAAGAAAAAAAAAAAATAGAAAAGGAAAGGAAAAAAAAAAGAACGAAAGAAATCTAATATCTAAATAGAGATGAAACGAAATTAAAGAGAGTTATTTGAAACGATAGATTTCGTCTCTTACATTTATTTGTCATTCATTTATCTATCTATCTATCTATTTATTTATTTATTTTTTTTTCTATTATCTATCGAAAAATATTAATTAAAATTCTATCATCCATCGGAAATTTTATTTATTTTTTCTATTACCTATCGAAAATATATTTCTATTTCTATTACCTAAGAAATTATCATTATTATTTCTATTATCTTAAGAAAACATCATTATCTTCTATTATCTAATTCTACTATCTAATCCATTATTTTCACATTATTTCATTATTCCCTAAAATTGTATAATTTTTATAAACCGATATAATTTTAAATATATAAATAATATTTAGAGATTCGTTCCAAGGAATCATATGGTATACACATACACACACACACACACACACACACACACACACACACACACACACACATCATCATCATCATCATATATATATATACCTATATGATTCTCTCACCTCAGCACAATCCCCTTTAATAAATAAATATCCAGAGTGGGTCCAAAGACTCAGCAGGGTTTGATCTACGGCAGAGCAACCAAAAAGAGAGAAAGAGAAAAAGAGAAAGAAAGAAAGAATGAATGAGAGAGAGAGAGAGAGAGAGAGAGAGAGCCGGTTGAAAGGGTGTCCGTCTTTTATGTATTATCCCTCTCTTTTTAAACATGTATATATGTATATATATATATATATATATATATATACATACACATATGTATATGTAGATACATACCTATGCATATATTTTTTTTACACGTATTCGTGCATACATTCGCATGTATACAAGTACATACGTTTAAGATGGAAAGAGAAAGTATAAAGAAGAAAGGACGAAGAAGAATAAGAACAAGAAGAACAAGAAGAAGAAGAAGAAGCAGAAGAAAAGGATCGAGAGTTGTAATGGAGATATCGCACAGCGCGCGACGCGTTATGCAAATAGGATTGCCCTTTACACGCCAAGTCGGATTGTAATTGGCTCTCGCAGAAATGGTCTTTATTTTTCTCTTCTTCTCTCTCTCTCTCTCTCTTTCTCTCTCTTTCTTTCTGTTTCTCTTTTTTTCTTTCTCTCTGTCTGTCTGTCTGTCCATCCGTCCGTCTGTCTGTCTTAGTCTCTTTTCTCGAAATTTTTTCTCGCACGAAGAAATCATTTTTAAGTTGGTTACAATATTTTTTTCAAGTTTCTTTACGGAAAAAGGAAAATTAAAAAAAAATCCTTTTCCGTTCGCAAATGGGAATGAACGGGTTTATTCGTTTTTTTTTTCTTCTTTTTTTTTTACTTTCGTTTACTTATGTTCGTATTTTTTTTTTTTTATTTCACTTTTAGATTTTTGTTTATTTATTTATTTATTTATTTATTTATTTATTTATTTATTTATGGAAGATCGAGCTTCTCTCTTCTTTTTTTTTCGTTCTTTCTTTCTTTCTTTCTTTATTTTTTTATTCGAGAGAAATGACAACGAAGAAAAATTTATTCGTACACTTTCTTCTTCTCGATCCTTCTTTACGATAATTCTTTTTAATAGATTTCTTTTCTAATATCTGTTTTTCATTCTTTCATATATTTACACATCGACAAATTTCCCTTTCAATACGTTACTTTTTCAAATTCTTTCTTTCTATCTTCATTTCTACGTACATTACGGTATAATATTTAAGATCATTTTTATAACGCTTCGGATATTTCTTTGGATATTTCTTTGATACATTTACTTCTTATATTTATTTTCTATTATTTTTTATTATTATTAGTATTTTTTTCTTTTTATTCAAAAAAAAATCTACAAAGATCGACGTTTTATTGTAAATATACACACACACACACACATGTACAAAGAAATAAACATGTACACATACACGTACACTCACAAAGAATTAAATACACACACACACATTTCTATATATTAAGTAGATGTATTATTTTAGTTATTTAGAAATTAGCTTCGGCCATTCGATTGGAAAGGGGATGAAAACGTCGGCACCCCACTTGTACTTTTTTTTTCTTTTTCTTTTTCTTCTTCCTCTTCTGAAAATCGCGACGGGCGGTCATCGAAAAGGGACCACCGTTCCTTATGACATCATTTATTCTCCGTATACGGCGACCTCGATGAGAGCGGAACGCTCGCGTGCAGGCACTCCGCTAATTGCAAACAGATTTATTGCGACCGGCCCTTTTCTACACAGAATTTAATGCTGCTAGAAAGCATCGTTCCGATCAGAAGATTCTCTCTCTCTCTCTCTCTCTTTATTTTTGTATATATAATATATACATATATAATGCACCAACACCAGCTGCATTAACATTTTCTATATATATATATAAATTTATATAAAAAATTATATATGTAATTTTATATATATATATATATATATAATTATACAAATAATATATACATATAAAATTATATAAAAAATTGTATATATTTATATGTATGTATATATGTTTTAAAATAAATAAATTAAATTTTTGTAGGTTAAGTTTCAACATATCGAAACAGTAAAAACATTTCATACAAAAATTTCTCCTATTTGATTTTATATATATTTTTTTAGACTTGATGAATGAAGAATGTTGATGATATGAAGAAAATTCTTCACGACTTTTATACACACACACATCTTTCTGTCTCTCTGTCTATCTTAGTCTCTTCTTTCGAAATTTTTTCTCGCACGAAGAAATCATTTTTAAGTTGGTTACAATATTTTTTTCAAGTTTCTTTACGGAAAAAGGAAAATTAAAAAAAAAATCGTTGAAGGACGAAGAATATTATTTTTTAAAATGTATTACTTTACTATTAAAAAAAAAAAATCTAATAATCGTTAGACTACTTGGAGATAACATTGCAAAAAGAGATAGAAAAAGAGAGAGAAGAAAAAAGAAAAGAAAATGATTACGTTCGAATATAATTCCACTAAACCGATTCATTGATTCACTATCTAAATTCTAATCGTTTCTATCTATCGCTTCGATATATCAATCATCTGTTACATTTAACACGGTTAATATACATAACTTCTTCGGCAGATACAAGTACTTACTTACTTAGTTACTTATACCAGGCATCTCATCGATAACGTCCAACATAATCGAATCGAATAACTGGCCATACTTGAGATATCACCTTATGTATTATTAATCGTAATAAGATATATATATATATACATATATACACACACATTAAATAAATACACATATACACACTTACATACATACACACGTGCATACGTAAGCTTTACTTTCAAGTATTAATACCGATTCAAAAAATGTACGAGAATTAAGTTAACGGCGGATAGAAGATTGATAAATAAATAAATAGATAAATAAATAAATACATAACGAACAAATAATAATAATAATAATAATAATAATAATAAAGAAAAAGTAGAACAAAATAATCGTGAGAGATAGTGATCATTCGTGTGAGATGAAAGAGAGAAAGGCAAATAGAAAGAAAAGTGATAGAGAAAGATAGAGAAATAAATACATAGATAGATAGATAGATAGATAGATAGATAGATAACGAAAGAAAGAAAGAAAGAAAGAGAGAGAGAGAGAGAGAGAGAGAGAGAAAGAAAGAGATAGAAGAGGATCAAAATCTCGATCCTGAAGTTCTCGAGAACCTCAGGATCAACGCGCTTATGACGATGAGAGGATTGAGTGAGTGAGTGAGAGAGTAGTGAGCGAATAAGCAACAGAGAAAGAGAGAGAGAGAGAGAGAGAGATAGATAGAGGTATCGAAGAAGAGATGGAGTAGGGGTAGATGAGCATTAACGTCTTTGATGTGCCGCGAAGTCGAAGATGGAGGCTTTCTCGTGGCTCCATGGCGCACCATAGCTTGTCACTCAAGCTTCTCGTTTCTCGGTCGAGCCATCGAACTGTGATATAGTGTATACCATAGACTATCTCTTTCTTCCTCTTTCTCTTCCTTCTCTCTTTCGTTTTCTCAAATCCTTTTTTTCTTCTTCTTCTTCTTCTTTTTTTTTCTTTTTATTATCGAAGAACCCTCATCCGAAATTCAGCGCTCCTCTCTCTCTCTCTCTCTCTCTCTCTCTCTCTCTCTCTCTCTCTCTCTCTCTCTCTCTCTCTCTCTCTCTCTCTCTCTCTATCTGTTTCTTTTTCTTTTTTTCTTTTTTCTTTCTTTCTCTCTTTTTCTTTCTTATGGCGTGAGCTCTCACCGTAATGCAATTATGATAATGGCTTGGCGTTCGTTATCGGCGAACGTTTGTATTGTAACACCATAAGTTGTATCTTCTATCTTTCTCTCTCTTTCTCTTTCTCTTTCTCTTTCTCTTTCTCTTTCTCTTTCTTTGTTCTTTTTTTTTTATTTTGAGAATACGCGCGCGCCAGTTTCGCACTTTTTCTTAGCATTTATTCTCCTTGTTGTTTCCATGAATTTATCATGGCGTTCGATCGTTTTCGCGCGTTTAATCGACACCCTCTAACGATCTCATTTTTTTTATTTACTTATTTATTTATTTTTTTTTTGTTAGGTATATCGAGCAGTTTTTTTAATTTTTATATATATATTGTAATAATAGTAATAATAGTAATTTCTTTTTTTTTCTTTTCGAAGATATTGATATTGATATTGATGCAAACAATAATAATGATAATGATAATAATAATAATAATAATAATAATAATAATAATAATAATAATAATAATAATAATAATAATAATAATAATAATAATAATAATAATAATAATAATAATAATAATAATAATATATGATATAATATCCTCTATTCCTAATTAAATATTATTAAAAAATGGCGGATAAGAATGTTGGTGAAAAAAGAAAAATGGAACGTTTCTTTTTCTAGCGAGAAAATAGAAATAAATAATTTAAAAGAGATATTTTTAAAAGAAATATTAAAAATAAATTAAAAAAAGGGAATGGAATCTTAAAAAAAAAAGAAACAAAAGAAAAGAAGAAAAAAGAAAAAATGGAGAGGAAAAGCTGCGTCATGTGTGCTAATAATGATAAACGTTCGTCCGTATTAATTAATTCATCGACAATGTCAAGTAGAATTTCGAAAGAAGAAAAACAAGGAGGGTAGAAGAAGAGATTATATAGACAGATTCTCAGCAAAATTCTCTCTCTCTCTCTCTCTCTCTCTCTTCTTCTCTCTCTCCTTTTCTTTCTCTTTTTTCTCTTTCTCTCTCTCTCTCTCTCTCTCTCTCTCTCTCTCTCTCTCTCTCTCTCTCTCTCTCTCTCTCTCTCTCTCTCTCTCTCTCTCTCTCTCTCTCTCTCTCTCTCTCTCTCTCTCTCTCTCTCTCTGTTTTCTCTCATTAAGTAATCCCTTTATACCGCATAAACTTCTTCTTCGCGACAAAACTGTCCGAGGATTCTCGTTAGAAAAGTAAAACTGAGATTCGAAAGGCTTCCATATACACATACATACATACATATATATACATAAAATTTGAAGAATGTGTCTATGTGTGTGTGTGTGCGTATCTGCATAAAATTCGAAAGATGTATGCATGATGTACATATGTACGTATGTATGTATAAAATTTGAAAGATATATATATATATATATATATATATATATATATATATATTATATTCATTAATATATATTCATTATATTAATTCATTTTTCATAACTCATTTTCATTAATATATATATATATATATATATTATTCGAAGGATGCAAGTGCGTGTATATATGAATATATAAAATTCGAAGGATGTGTATTGTATGTATGTGTATGTAAAAAAAGCTGGTGGACCTACGAACACTCTCTCTCTCTTCTTTTTTCTTTTTCTTTCTCTCTCTCTCTCTCTCTCTCTCTCTCTCTCTCTCTATCTTTCTTCTTCTTCTTCTTCTTCTTCTTCTTCCTTCTTCTTCTTCTTCTTCATCTTCATCTTCTTCGTAAGTTTGATGTCTGAAAAGCTGAAAGGACGTCGGTCGCCGCGGCACGGGTCTACCTCGACAGGGATATAAGATTACTTGTGGGAAAGACGCCTACGTCCCTTATTATGGCTTGTTTTGAGCCCTACCAACTCTTTGGTACTATAATTACGCGGTTATTGATAAGTCGATCAAGTTACCGCCGTGCGAGACCGCGCTCTTTTCTAACGCGTACACAATGTTCGTCCTTTGCTCCTTGCTTTTACTACCTTATCTCTCTGTCTCTGTCTATCTCTCTATCTTTTACTCTCTTTCTCTTTTTCTCTCTTTCTCTTTTTCTCTCTTTTTCTGTCTCTTTCTCTTTCTATCTTTTTCTTGAACCTGGCAAGACAATAAGACCCAGGACTCTCTCTCTCTCTCTCTCTCTCTCTTTCTTTTTTCTTTTTTCTTTCTTTTTTCTTTTTTTGGTTTTCAACAAGACCGGATGGTAACCAACTTGGTTCTACTTTCTTCTCTCATTCATAGATATTTTTTCCATCTTAAACGTTTTTTTATATATATATATATAATTTTTATTATATTTTATATTTTATTTAATATGTATACATTTACATTTTATATATATATATATCATATATAATTAAATTATTATACATACATTATTATTGTGTATATATATATATATATATATTTTGTAATATTATGTATTATGTTTATATCATTGAAAAAAAAAAGAAATATAATACGATATTAATCCTATGACAATATACATAAATTAATAATAATATTAATTACAAAAGCTTCAAATAATAATAATAATAATATCAAACAATAATGATTACGAAAAAAAAAGAGAATATATGAAAAAAAGAATCGCATATTAAACATACCTATCATTACATAAATATTATACAATACCTCTTGCAATACATAATCGACATTTCTTTTCATTATTACCTATTGAAATTGATCGAAGCGTACAAAAGGAAGTTTAGATATATTTATTATACTACACGTAAAATTTAAAAAAAATAAAATAAAATAAAAATAAAAAAAAGAAGTAGTATATAGTAAGATGTGTTATAAAACGGTGCTAAAGAATGATCGATAAATATCTTTGTATTGTATTGTATTGGCTAAATGGATTTCACTTCTCTCTCTCTTTCTCTCTCTCTTTCTCTTTCTCTCTTTGTCTGTCTTTCTCACTCACTGATCGAATCAAAAACGAACCGCCCCTTTTGTTTCTATCCAGTTGGATATATCGCTGTCCATCGCGATAAATCGATAGTGCTATTAACAAATTGAATTGTATAATGGATTCTGACTGAAGCAATGCTTCTTTCTCTCTCTTTGTTTCTCTTTCTCTCTGTTCTTCTCTGTCTTTATCATTTTTTCTTTCTTTCTTTCTTTCTTTCTTTCTTTCTTTCTCTCAAGTTCAACGTCATCCCTTCGAACGTTATATCGCGTAAGTTATCGTTCCGATCAGTCTATACTACAATTTGTATGGGAATAGTCTACTCATCTTTCTTTCACCCTTCTTTCTCTTCGTTTATCTTTTTCATTTTTTAAATCTCCATCTTTATCTTTATCTTTAAGATAACGAAAGAAAGAGAGAGAGAGAGAAAAGAGCGAAAGAGAATTAAATTCACGCGTTAAAGTTCGAATAATAATTAATAATAATAATAATAATAATAATATTAACAACAGTAATAAATAATTAACGATTAATCAATAATAATTAATAATTGCTTATGAATAACTCATAATTGATAATTATTGATCAATAATTAACAATCAATATTTGATAATCTACAATTAAAAATAATAGCAATAATAATCAATAACCATAAAAAATTAATAATCAATAATAATAATAAGAAAAATAAGAAAAAGACGAGTATAATACAAAAAATATATTTATCCATTCGAATCGTTGCCTATGCTCGAATAATTAATATTCTTTTTCTTACTTTTTTTTTTTTTGAGAATCTTTCGGACTGATATACTCATCGAATTGTTTTATCTCTCGTTGTATTATCATCTCATAAAATTCAGATTAAGATTAGCATTAATATTAAGATTTCGATTAAGATGAACATGAACATGAACATGAACATGAACATGAACATGAACATGAACATGAAAATGAAAATGAAAATGAAAATGAAAATGAAAATGAAAATGAAAATGAAAATGAAAATGAAAATGAACATGAACATGAAAATGAAAATGAAAATGAAAATGAACATGAACATGAAGATGAAGATGAAGATGAAGATGAAGATGAAGATGAAGATGAAGATGACGATAAAGATGAAGATGAAGAAGGGAGCAAAGAGAAGCGTGCGAAATGAAGGATGTCGTCCTGGAATGATGGATGTCCTGGATCCCTCTTCTTCTTTTTCTTTTTCTTCTTCTTCTTCTTCTTCTTATCCTTCTTCTTCTTAGTATTACTGGACGCAGACTGGACACATACTTTGCCTTCTTCTATTCTAATCTGATCGGCAAGTTTGGAATGCATAGAAGGGTCAACTTTCGTGTGTCTAACTATCTTTCTGTTAACGTACTTTGTCTCTTCCCACGCATACAAACACACACGTATACGTACATACATATTATATACACATAGATACATATACATTATACACACACTTATGCACGTCATCATCGTCTTTATCTCGTCCAAATAATTCGGTTGTAACGTAAAGAAGGATAGAATTTTTTCTTCGTCTCTTTTTCTTTCTTTCTTTCTTTCTTTCTTTCTTTTTTTTTTGTTTTTCTTTCGAAAACGTTCAGACGATCAAACGACGACGCATATTCGTAGTTTTCAATTCCGATAGAATAGTTTTTTCTTTTTTTTTTTTTTTTTGTCACTGCGAGAGCAGTATGTTAAAGAATTCTTTAAAAGATTTAAGAGAGAAAAAGGACGAAGTCGAAGAGAGAGTAAATCTTATTAAAAAAAAAAAAATAAATAAATAAATAAATAAATGGATAAATAAGTAAATAAGAAATAAAAAGGAAAGAATTGTTTTTTCAACTCGTGTAAGATACTCCCATTATCAGTGCTCCCTATCACTACTGTATTTTTCTTTTCTTTTGTTTTCTTTCAAACTAAATCTCGTAAAATAATTTAATATTTTATACAAAATCGATTTGTTAGAAAATTCCTTCGACGATTGCTTTACGAAGTAAATTAATATTAGTAATCGAATATAATTATTTTCATCTCTCTCTCTCTCTCTCTCTCTCTCTCTCTCTCTCTTTCTCTTTGTTTAACAGGTAGTAAAAATAATACGAAGAGAGATAAAAATATATATTCAGCATCAAGATCATCATATTTCCAACGACGTTACGTTATCTACTTTCAAAGCTCCTCCTTTTCTCATTAATCAATGTCCTTTAAGAAAATTAATTAGTCAGGATCAATGTTTTGGCAGTCACGTTTCTGGTTACGAAACTCCGATGATGTAACATCTTCGTATAGACATAATACATACACAAGAAATTCGGAAATCGTGCTTATGAATATTATGAAAGAATGAGACTTCCATCGTCGAAAATCTTTCCGTCTCGAGAAAGATCATTTTGTATTGAACTCTTTGAATTGGCATAATCGGTCATTGAAAAAGATATTATACGTTACGTGCTATACCATCAAAGAATTAAAAAAAAAAAGAAAAAAAAAAGAAAAAAGATGAAAAGTAACCAAACGAAACGAAAAAGAGAGACGAGGTTGTTTGTTGGAAAAAAAAAAAAAAAAAAAGAAAAAAAAAGAAGTAAGAAAGAAACATAAAAAAGTAACTAAAAAAGTCGTTTCACGAGTGCGAAATGTGGATAGGTGTATAAACAAGCGATATTCGACAAGTTTTTTCTTTCTTTCTCTCTCTCTCTCTCTCTTTTCTGTTTTCAAATATATAAAGAGATACAGTAGTTAAATATTTAGTAGACACTTTTTGTACGTTTATACGATCCGATCAGCGATCTGCTAATTTTTTTCAACTTTACATTTATATCTGTTGAATTTTTTTCTTTCTTTCTTTCTTTATTATTATTATTATTATTATTATTATTATTATTATTATTATTGATATTATTATCACTTTGTTTTTATTCTTTCATTCTTTTTTTTTTTTTTTTTTTTACGAATACTTGCGTAAGTGTGATGTCATCGTTAGCACCGTTTTCTCTCTCTCTCTCTCTTTTTTTAGTTGAAAAGGAAACGAAATTCTCGTCGGATTTAGTATCCTTTTTATAATATATGTGAAAAAGAAAAAGAGAGAGAGAGAGAGAGAGAGATGAGATGAGAAAAAAAATGGCGATGAAAGAAGAGATTCTCGAGGTTGGCAGGGAATGGTATTTCAAATCTCTTTCCAGTTGGAAATCTCTTTTGAGATTAGGTAGTCGATCGGTCAAATCGGAGTTACGAATCGAGGACAGAAGCTTAGAAATGTAACGATGTGAGAATCGTCGAAACACAAAGATCGATTTCATCTTCTTCTTCTTTTTCTTTATCTTTTTATCTTTTTCTTTTTCTTTTTCTTTTTCTTTTTCTTTTTCTTTTTCTTTTTCTTTTTCTTTTTCTTTTTCGTTTTCGTTTTCTTCGTCGGATAGAACGACGCAACGAAATAGTTTTTTTTTAAAGATAGTGCATCCATCGGTCAATCCTTATCGATTTAACTCTCGATAAACGCGATCTATGCCGATCTCTGGAACAATGTAGAAACTGTTACGACGCCATATTTTAATCTACCATCTATGTACACGATGATTTCTTATGTCTTTTTATTTTTATATATATATATATATTTTTTTTTACTTCTCTTTCTTTTCAATATTTTTTCTTATGTATTTGCATACGTTTTTATGTTATTAATTTATTATTATTTATGTTATTTTATATGTATTTATTTATTTCTATTTATTCATATATATATATATATATTTTTTATTCTTTTTTTCTATTTTGCGTTTTTATCGCTTCTTTATGGAATTTTTATTCTCTGTTTTCTTTCTTTTTGATTCATTGATATTATACATTTATGCGTTAATTAATTATGTCTATAGAATTTTTATCGTTTTCTCTCTCTCTCTCTATCTCTCTCTCTTTCTCTCTTTTTCTCTCTATGACTCATTTTTAACTATTTCATGTTATTCGTAAAAATTATTCGTATAAATTCTTTTTTTTAATCCTTCTTAGAAAATAACGTTCACTATTTATTTATTTATTTATTTATTTTTTCTGATTCACTCTTATAACGTTACACGTTATCGTCATATTAATTTTACTCTTACATACATTTTCTCTTTTCACAAATTCATTTCTTTAGAAATTGTTCTCCCTTTTTCTGATTCATTTTTAACACCTATTTTATTTAATATCCCACCTATATTTCCTGAAATTTTTGTTAGTTTCTTTTTTCTTTTTTCTAATTCATTTCTAATACATTTTAGTTACTTAATTTTATTATTATTAATTCGTCAAGTCGAAGAGATCTTGAGATGTAGGATCATCGATCGATTATGATCAATTTTCATGATGTTATCTGACTTTTGTCGAATATTTTCTTTTTCTTCTTTTTTTTTCTATTAATGCTTCTACAAAATTCTTCAAATAATATCTATCTATCTATCTATCTATCTATCTACACATACATACATACATACATACATGCATATATATATATATATATATATATCGTCGACTAACACTTTCTTCGTGAGTCTCACGCGAGAATAAAAAGAAGCCTAGAAAGAAAGGTGTTGCTTGAGATCTGTGAGGTTTGTGACACCTAGTATAATAGTAGTCGTCCTTACTACTAAAGGAATTAAGATGAAAAAAAAAAAAAGAAAAAAGGAAAGAACACTCTTCTCTCTCTCTCTCTCTCTCATTTTTAAAAAAGAAGCCTAACTTCGTTCACGATCATCATCCTTTTCTCACCTTTTTTTTCCATTCCTTTTTTTATACCAGACGCAACGCAGTCCTACACGATCAAGGACATTTTAACTTGAACCTGTAAAACGAGATAAATAAAGAAACAGATAGTTACACACACACACACACACACCTCCTACATACATACATTTTCTATATAGTGTTAAAGTAAAAATGACAAAAGATTATGTTGGTGATATTACGAGGGTGTGTGGACTATGTCGATATATCGTATGATATTTCTCCGTTTAGCCTAGAAAAAGACTCGAAGGGCTGCAGGAAGCTTTGGCCCTTCTAAGGGTGTCGTCTCCTCTTGGAAGGGATGAAAGATACCGACACCGTTGGATCCCACGGACGTGTTTCTTGCGTCCACAATGGGATTCTCGCGATCGTTCACTTTTCTCTCTTTCTCTCTCTCTCTCTCTCTCTCTCTCTCTCTCTCTCTCTGTGTGTGTGTGTGTGTGTGTGTGTGTGTGTGTGTGTCTCTTTCTTTCATCGTTCTCGTCTCACCTATCGACCATATCCCACGGAGTCGAATAATTCGTCGGGGCCACCCGCTGCCCGAGTTGTGACTTCATTTGGCGCAACACCAACGCGAGAACTTATTTTTTTTTCTTTTTCTTTTCTTTCTTCTTTTTTTTTCTCTTTTTTTCTTTATTATTTCTCTTTTTTTCTTTATTATTCTTTTGGAAGTTGTATCATTCGAGTTCTCGTCTTTGGTAGGATTCTATCTTATTCATAATTTTTTCTACTTTTTTATTATATTTTAATTATTCTTTTGGAAATTATATCACTCGAGTTCTTGTCCTTGGTAGGATTCTATCTTATTCATAATTTTTTCTATTTTTTTAATTATATTTTAATTATTCTTTTGGAAGTTGTATCATTCGAGTTCTCGTCTTTGGTAGGATTCTATCTTATTCATAATTTTTTCTACTTTTTTATTATATTTTAATTATTCTTTTGGAAATTATATCACTCGAGTTCTCGTCTTTGGTAGGATTCTATCTTATTCATAATTTTTTCTATTTTTTTAATTATATTTTAATTATTCTTTTGGAAGTTGTATCATTCGAGTTCTTGTCTTTGGTAGGATTCTATCTTATTCATAATTTTTTCTATTTTTTTAATTATATTTTAATTATTCTTTTGGAAGTTGTGTCATTCGAGTTCTCGTCTTTGCTAGGATCCTATTTTATTCATAATTTTTTCTATTTTTTTATTAAATTTTAATTACTCTTTTGGAAGTTATATTATTCTAGTTCTTGTCTTTGCTAGGATCCTATTTTATTCATAATTTTTTCAATTTATTTATTAAATTTTAATTATTCTTTTGGTAGTTGTATCACTGGAGTCCTCGTCTTCGGTAGGATTCAATTTTATTTGTAATTCTTTTTGTTTTCTGTTTTTTTTTTCTTTTCTTTTCTTTTTTCTATTATATTTGAATTATTCTTTCGCAAGTTATATCAACGTGTATCAATATCTTCGATAACATTCACAAACGATATCTCTTTAAAAATAAATATATTGTAAATGAAACGAAGGAAACCTCGATTACAACATACAATTACAAGTTAACGTGGACGTGTGAGAAAGACGTGACAGACAAACGAAATAAAAATTAAAAGAGAATATATTAAAAACAGGAAAAGAGGAAAGAAAAAGAAATGAATTAAACTACCAGGACGATTTATCTTCGACAGAAGAAGAAAAAGAAGAAGAAAAAATGTTAAAGTAGATCTTAAGTGTCAGGAAGGAATAAAAAAAATCAGAATAAAAAAAAAAAAAAGACGAAAAACTAACAAAAATAAAATAAAACAAAACAAAACAAAACAAAATAAAACAAAATAAAATAAAATGAAATAAGATAGAGAAAAAAAGATAAATAGAAAAAATTGAAAACAAAAAGGATGATCGTTCGATCTTGTTTAAGAATTAAAATCCATATATATATATATATATATATATATATATATATATATCGGATATGGATATAGTCAGTTTGCTTGTAAATCTTAAGTGTCAAGAAAGGAAGATACTCTGAAAAAAATAACAAAAACAAAATAAAATAAAATAAAATAAAATAAGATAATCTAGAGAAAAAAAGATGAATATAAGAAATAGAAAACAAAAAGCATGATCGTTCGATCTTGTTCAAGAATCAAAATCCACACACACACACACACACACACACACACACACATATCGTATATAGATATAGCCAGTTTGCTTGCTGGTTGTCGGTGGTACTCGATATACGCAAACGTATTCACCGTTTGGTTCTACAGAACAGAAAAGGCTTCGGTGGTTTATCTGTTTTATCAACAGTAGAGCCACCACACAGCGGCTGAACCCGACGGCTTCTCGTAACAATAAAAAAGAGAGAGAGAGAGAGAGAGAAAGAGATAGAGTGAATGATCGAATGGATCGGCTCGATAACTTGATACAATGCTCATCTCGAGACGGTGACTCGTCATAAATCGTTCGTAGAACTGTTATATTCCTTCTGTGCGTATATATGTATATGTACGTATGTATTTATATGTGAGATGTTTTTTAACTTATGTGAAGCGCCTAACTTTGCCGCTCCTGGCCTCAGGTGTCAATTGAGGTGTCCGATCCGGTGATTCACCACCATTCTCGGACATCTTTTTCTTCTTTTTTTCTTTTTCTTTTCTTATGGATTATTTTCGATTGGTCCACCATTTAAAAGTCACATCAAGTATATGTGTATAGTACACTTATGTTTGAATGTATGTATGTATATATGTATGTATGTATGTATGTATGTATGTAGATGACGTCAAAGTATGATATTAATTCGTCAAAATTTCGGTCGAGCTTCTTTTTTATTTTATTTTATTTTTTTTTATTTTGTTTGTTTGTTTCTCTTGTCGATATTTATTATTATTTTTAAAGGATTCATTCAAAAGATACGAATTTTGTAATTGTTATAAACGAAGATCTTGACCTTTCTTTTATTTTTTCTTTTTTCTTTTCTTCTTTGAGATATACGTATGTTATTTAATTAACTCATAAATATATCATTTAATCGAGCAATGTGTGTGTGTGTTTGTGTGTGTATGCGTGTAGAGTTTATATACGATTACATAATTTCTTTCTTTTCCTTTTTTTTTCTTTCTTTCTTTCTTATTATGTAACTGTTACAATTTCGAAGAAATCAGACTATCCCTCGATATTAATCCGAAGATAAGAATGATCGATGTTTGCAAAAATCATTTCGGATCGTGAAAAATATTTTTTCGATCGCGTCGTATAATATTATCATACGTGTAGATACTTAATAAAATGTATGTAATAACTACTTCTCATTAAAAATTACGAATAATCGGTCATTGAAAGTCAAACGACAAGAAATAAAGAGAGAGATAAATAAATAGATAGATAGATAGATAGATAGATAGATAAATAGATAGAAAAAAAAATTTTTTCTTGAACATGACTCTGTTGGAGAGTTAAAAAAAGAGAAAAAAAGAGAGAGAGAAGGATAGAAAAAATAATAAAAAATAATAAATATGTCGTGCATTCTAAGAGCGGGAGAAAGAGAGATGCATTAAGTCTCGAGATGCATTGTGCATCTCGAACAGGTTTCGTTCGAGTTTTATTGGAGCGTGAGCGAGTGTCACGAGCGTAATGGAAGGTATTGTAGCGGCCCAAACTGGAATAATGCATCTCGAAAATTCACATCGAGAGAATTACGATATATAATGTATATATATATATATATATATATGTGTGTGTGTATATAATATACATATATCCTCTCTCTGTGTCTCTGTATGTCTGTCTGTCTGTCTGTCCGTCTATCACCTTTTCTTTCGATTGGTTTCGAACTTGATCGATGATGGATCAAATAAAAATTATCGTGTAATATTCGATAATAATTATAATATATGTATAACGATTTTATTCAACAATGATTAATAATGATTATTGATCAAATTTTTAATCTCTCTTTTATGTCTAATATGATTATGAATACCATACGTAACGTAATGTTAAATAATAATAATAATACTAGTAATAATTGTTATTATAATTATTATAATCAAAATATGTATATATGATAATGTATATAATACAGACACACACACACACATATATATATATAATATACAATATATGTGTGTGTGTATGTATCTGCAATTGCAAGATTTATCAAAACACAATAACTGTTGTTCAATGACAACAACCAAACTAAAAATACGATTATAATATACATATATACATACGACTGAAAGATTCATCAGAATCCAACAAACAAACAAACAAACAAACAAACATATAACAAATCAAATCAACGCCAATAATGAATTAATTAACTGAACTCAACTTAACTTAATGAAATTAACGAAACAAAAGAAAAATTAAAACCTCATAGAATATTTCAAAACTGACCGAGTGTTTAAAATAAAACGTCGATTCCGGCAAATGAACGAGTTAAACGTATCAAAGAAGGAGAAAGTAGTGGGGTTAAAAAAATATGGAGAATACGAGTACTCTACTCCTCTTCGTTAGAACGTACGAAGTGTACGAGGGGTGATGAGAGAGCTCGTGGAGGTTCGTGGAGGATTGTAGGGAGTTATAGGGGGTTATAGGGGGATATAGGGTGTTATAGGGGGTTATGGTGGGTTATGGTGGATTGTGAGAGGGGGGAAGAACCCCCCGCAGATGGTAAAGGGTTTACGGTCCGTCGATCTGGCATACACGCCGCCTCGTCTTCTTTCCTTCTACGCGAACGTTCCAGCTGGTATCAGGCATGCAATCACACGGAGGATTAAGATGGTTGCGGCGGCGAACACGAAGATCCCAAAGGAGGAAGAAGAAGAAGAAGAAGAAGAAGAAGAAGGAGAAGAAGAAGAAGTAGGAGAACTCGAAAAAGAAGAAAAAGGAAGGAAAGGATGCCGAAGACCTCCTTTGCTTCGTTCGCGTTTGTCTTTATTTTCTCTGCTTGCGGGACTCGTTGACGGATTATCCTTGCAACGACTGAGAGCATCTCGAAACTCACGAATATCCACATCGTCATCGTCCTTGTTCGTGTCCTCCTGTCTACGAACGGAACTTCGAGGATCTTCTCTCTTTTTCTCTTTCTCTTTCTCTTTCTCTTTCTTACTCTTTTACTCTCTGTCTCTTTCTGTCTTGTTCTTTTTTCTCTTCTCTCTCTCTCTCTCTCTCTCTCTCTCTGTCTTTCTCTCTTTCTTTCTTTCTGTCTTTCTTTCTTTCTGTTTCTCTTTCTTTCTCTTTCTCGTGTGAAAGGAGAAGAGATCCGTATATTTTATGACGCATATTTCTCATGAGATCTCTCCTTTTCAAAAAAATGGATCCTCCATTTTTTTCCCCCCACAGGTCTCGACGTAATACTTATTTATATGGAATATTGAAATTGATACGTTTATACTGTACGTTAATATTGTATTCGATGTAGATTGTTAGAATTATTTGTCGGATAATACGAGCTGAGGATTTACTAGAATTTCTGAATTTGTTTTCTTGCTTTCTTTCGTTCGCTTTTTTTTCTCTTTGGGCAGGGGGTAAAAAGGAGCGAGTTGAATATTAATTCATTCATTCAGGTAACGTGCGATTAATCGTTTATTGATGGTTTCTCTTCTTTTTTTTTTTTGGTTTTTCTTTTTTAGAAATTATTAACCTCGTGGTTATTAAATGGATATAAAAATTCTCTTTCGAAGAAGCAAAAAATATATATATATATGTACATAAATTTTGTTTTATATTTTTATATATATATTTTATATAATTTTTTATGATATTTATATATATATATATATATATATATATATATATAACGATCAATCGATTTGTCCAAACGATTTTAAAAAAGAAAAAAAAACCTTTCAAAACTCGACCGTTCCAATTTCGTTTTTTCGAACATAATTAATATCTCTTAACGAACAAGTCGTAATAAATCATAATGATATCTTCTTCGCTCATAAAATAAACCACAGCATATGCGATACGAAGATCGAAAAAGAGAAAAAGAAAAAAAAAAACAAAGGAGAAAGAAAACGAAGACGAGGACAAACGAACAAACAAACAAACGAACAAACAAACCAACAAAAAAGACAGAAGGTAGAAGAAAAACAGAAAGAAAAAAGGATAAATAACAAAACAAACAAAGATTAAAAAAAAAATAGAAAAAAATAAAAAAAAAAAAAAAGAAAACAAAGACAAATATGGCAGCGGACGAGCTCGATAGATGATCGATCTTAATCGATCTCACTAAGGATCGAACGATTCCTTAGCAGAAAATTCCATTCTGGAAGAAAGAGAACGAGAAGAAGTTCTTCTCGAAGAGAGGCGTGAGTCAGGATTAGATTCTCTTCCATCTCTCTCTCTCTCTCTCTCTCTTATACATATCCTCCCACCATCCACCACCCTTCTCTCTCTCTCTCTCTCTCTCTCTCTCTCTCTCTTAATCCCACTTATATGCATACTAAACCTATAAACGTATGAGTGCATATCTAAAAGAAATAACATACATATAAAAACACATATATATATATATGTATGTATATATATGTATAATATATATGTATAGATAGATAGATAGATCTTTAGGAAAGGGGTGGCGATCATTAGCGAGTTGTGACGAGACTTACTAATAGGCGGCGGACAAGCGAAGACGTCGGGTTCGATGATACGAGCAGGTCGAGTCAGACCCGTTGCCCGCCCCTTTCCCTTTCCCTTTCCCTTTGTCGGTCCCTTTGACGGGCACGTTGCTTCAACGTTGAGAACAACGCGACCGAGAAACGGCATTGCGACAGATACAACATCGAGATATTTCTTCGAGACTTAAAGCCCCACGTAACCTACGTACATAAGTACTTACGTACCACGCGTTTCCTTTCCCCTTTTCCTTTCCCCTCCTCTTACCTCTTACCCCTCATCTCATCTCATCTCATCTCATCTCATCTCATCTCGTCTCGTCTCGTCTCGTCTCATCTCGTTTCATTTCATTTCATCTCACCACCACCACCACCTCACCGCATCTTCTCTTATAACCAATATTCTTACGTGAATGTATTTATAATGTCGCGTTTGATTTTCTTTTTCGTCGCGTTTTTATTTATTTTCTTTTTTTTTTTGTTCTTCTTCTTCTTCTTCTTCTTATTCTTCGTATCTTCTTATCTTCTCCTTTTCGTTCTGTTAATCTGTTAATCTCGATATTTTAATCTGTTTCCTTCGATCTATCTTCTTTTTCTTCTCTCTCTCTCTCTCTCTCTCTCTCTCTCTTCGTTTCTATTCTTTTTTCATTTTTGTTCGTTTATTCGTTTTTATTCTTTCTTCTTTCAGTTTTCTTTTTTTTATTTTATTTTATTTTATTTCCTATTTTGAAAGAGGAAACGCATCGTCGTCTACTTGCTGATTGGTAATCATGAGATTGTTTCTTTCTTTTACTTTCTTTTTATTCAACGATCGATCTATAGATCGAAGAACAAAAAAAGTGTGAGATCGATGTTTGGATTGTCATAACGTATCAATAAGTCTATTTGCGTTTCATACGTTTTTTTTTTTTTTTACTTGGAGGAGTTAATTAGGTTGAGATACTCGCAAAAAATAGTCGTTTAATGAGTCTTCAAAAAATTATCTCACAAGTCATATTTACGGACGATGATACGTAGAACTTCGTTGCTGTCAAATTTGAGAATGAAGAAGAATTGTGAACGAAAAGTAAGAAGCCTCGATGCTCGAAAAACGAATCGTGAGAAAAAGAAAAGAAAGGAAACAAAAAGAATCGAGATGACCAAAAATATGATGAGAAACTAAAAAAGTAAGAAAATAAAACGAAACGGAAGGAGATATTGTTGTAATGTTAATTAAATCGTGAAAGCGGATGAGGGAGCGAGGTGGTGGTCGAAGGAAAGAAAAATTTTGTTAAATTTGAAAAGAAAGAAAAAGATAAAAAAAAGAAACATAAGAAAAATCTCGGTTATGGGATGCTTGCTGCTAAATGTTTCGATAGTATCGTCTTACCGGTTGCTTTCTTGGACCCCTATCGCTTTTTCATCTTCGTCAGGAAGGCAGGTGCTCGAAAGATATCCATTCCATCGAGTATCGATGCCAGTGAGACTTTTCTCTTAGTTTTTGATCCTTTCACTCTTTCTCTCTCTCTCTCTCTCTCTCTCTCTCTCTCTGTCTGTCTTTCTCTCTCTTTCTTTCTTTCTCTCTTTTTGTTTCTCTCTTTCTCTGTCTTTCTTTCTATCTGTCTCTCTCTTTTTGTCTTTCTGTCTCTCTTTCTCTGTCTTTCTTTCTGTCTATCTGTCTCTCTCTCTCTCTGTTTATCTCTATCTCTCTTTCTCTCTCTTTTTCTGTCTGTCTTTCTCTGTCTCTCTCTCTGTTTCTTTCTCTCTCTTTCTCTCTGTCTTTCTTTCTGTTTTTCTCTTCCTCTCTCTCTCTCTCTCTCTCTCTCTCTCTGTCTGTCTTTCTCTCTCTTTCTTTCTTTCTCTCTTTTTGTTTCTCTCTTTCTCTGTCTTTCTTTCTATCTGTCTCTCTCTTTTTGTCTTTCTGTCTCTCTTTCTCTGTCTTTCTTTCTGTCTATCTGTCTCTCTCTCTCTCTGTTTATCTCTATCTCTCTTTCTCTCTCTTTTTCTGTCTGTCTTTCTCTGTCTCTCTCTCTGTTTCTTTCTCTCTCTTTCTCTCTGTC
The DNA here is from genome assembly GCF_905475345.1 of Vespula vulgaris. Lineage (NCBI taxonomy): Eukaryota > Metazoa > Arthropoda > Insecta > Hymenoptera > Vespidae > Vespula > Vespula vulgaris. The sequence continues at coordinate 2,178,425 of NC_066609.1, forward strand.
TTTCTTTCTGTTTTTCTCTTCCTCTCTCTCTCTCTCTCTCTCTTTTTCTCTTCTTCTCTTTCTCTTTCTCTCTTTTTATTTTACATTCGTTTTTTTTTCTTTTCTTTTGGACGAAGAAAAAGAAAAAGAAAAAGAAGATGAAGATAAAGATAAAGATGAAGATGAAGAAAAAAAAAAGAAGAAGAAAAAGATGAGGATGATGATTGGGAAGGACGAGTCGAGCCGTAAATGACGAATGAACTGTTTACTCGAAATCTCTGCCAAGGATATCAATTACAGTCCTTATACAGGACTTGTCGTCCATTAGGACTTTTTCCTACCGTGTGACATCACCTTTCTCTCTCTCTCTCTTCCTATTTTTTCTTTTTTTTTCTTTTTACATTTTTTTTTTCTTAGGATGTTATCTCTTTCCACTCATCGATCTTTCGAGCTTCGACTAAATTTTTATACGAGCTACCTGTTGTTCTTTCTCTCTCTCTTTCTTTTTCGATTAATCATCGATATAATTTCGAACGAAACATATATTTATTTTAGATCAGCGATATCTTTCTTCCTTTAGAAACTTTATCCAGAAATATAGAGATAATCATAAAAAAGAAGACATATTAGTTAGATAGATGTATAGATAAATAAAGACAGAACGATAAAGAAAAAAATAGGATGATTTACGAAAAAACAAAAAATAAAAAAAATCACACACACAACACAGAACACACACATAAGAGTCTTCCTCTCTCTCTCTCTCTCTCTCTCTTTTTCCCGAAGGATTCGAATTACTCGACACCCAGCTTAAAAACGAGCATTGCAGAGAACGAACCGGACTCGTTTAAGTAGACGTCTACAGCCGAGAAACGAAAAAAGGATTTTCTTCTTTGGGACCTGGTTCAAAGGCTTGCCGACTCTCGATCGACGATCTCCCTCTCTCTTTCCCTCTTTCCCTCTTTCCATCCACCCCTTATCCACTTTCTTTCTTCCTTCCTTCCTTCCTCCCTTTCTTTCTTTCTTTCTTTCTTTCTTTCTTTCTTTCTTTCTTTCTTTCTTTTTTCTCCCCTTTTTTACCTCTTTTCGCCAAGCCTGTTTTTCTGAAAATATAGGAAAAAATATTTATGGGATTTGCCTTTGGCTGGATAACTAACGATAGTCGAGAAGCTTATTAGAGACGATTAGAGGGTCACCAAAGATATTGTACTGCGGATTGTGTATTTGCATTATCCGATTTCCTGAATGCCTCTTTCTCTTTCACACACACACACACACGTACATACACATGCATATACACGTCGTTCGTATCTCATCCTCTTTCTCTCTTTCTCTGTCTTTCTCTCTTTCTTTCCTTTTGCCTTTAGAAGGCTGCCTGTTAAAGCTCTCGCGTGACTGCCCACAGGAAGAATACCAAGAAGAAAAAGGGTTGTCGGACGGCTGGCCAAATATTTATCGTAATTATCCTGAAAACCGAGCGGTTTTTCTCTTCCCTCCTCACCCCTATCTCCTCCCAACTCCTTCTCTTCCTTCTTCTGATTCTTCTCTGCTTGTATCTCTCTCTCTCTCTCTCTCTCTCTCTCTCTCTCTCTCTCTCTCTCTCTCTCTCTCTCTCTCTCTCTTTCTCTTATTCTCTTGCTTTTTTTTCTTTGGAAAACCATTTTCCTTTTATAAATCGACTATATATCTGTGTGTACGTATTTTATTGTATATATATTATATAATATATATACGTACATATATATAGATATATATATACGTATATATTATATGTATGTGTATGAATAGTATATACCGATCGAGTGTTCGCCAAGAAGTAAAACCAAGTACACAAGCGGATTTTCTTCTTTTACCCTTAGGTTCCATGCCATTATTATACTTTCTTTCATTCTGTATTTGTCTATCTCTCTATTTCTTTTATGAAGAAAAAAAGAGAGAGAGAGAGAGAGAGAGAGAGAGAGAGAGAGTGACAGAGAGAGAAAATATTCGTAGGACATCGATGATTTCTATTTGGCTTGAATTTCCGTTTTCGTGTCCGACCACTTGGAATAATAACGTTGTATTGTTTGCTGTGTCTATCCGTGATGCGTTTCTATTTGTGTTTGTATATGTGTCTCTTCTTTTTTTTTTCCTAGAACGACACACACGTATACGAACTCAGTACGAATTCATTCGTACACTTACACTTATTTATACAAGTATATATATATATATATATATATATATATATATGCACGTGTGTTCAAGAACGATATATCTCTAGATCTTGTGAAAGGTTCGAACGATTTTTCTAAAGCTTCGAGTGTTAAACTTTCGCCCTCTCTTCCAACTTTTTCCCTACTTCTTCTTCTCTTTCTTCTGCTTATTTATTCATCTACAATCTGAGAATGCGATTAATTCGAAAGATCCGAATAAATGGAAAGTTCCGAGCGCAGTTATCGATTAACTCGAAAAATACGAGTAAATCTTAAATAGTAAATATTATATACTATTTAACTTATCATTGTTCGCTATCATTATCTATCATTCAAATATTAAATACAAATACAAAAATTCCTGATAAAACTATGAATACGTAATAATAGATACAAGATTATACGAAATAATAATTGAAATGTATGAGATAATAAAAATTAGCCAACGTAATTACGCATAGGCATAAATACGCGTATGCACATAGAACCAGAGAAAGAGAGAAAGGGAGAAAGAGAGAAATAGAGAAATAAAGATAGATAGAAGGAAAGAGAAAGATAGATATATAGATAGATAGATAAATAGATAAAGAGATATATATATATATATATATATATATATATATATATATATAGATTGATAGAAAGGGGTGAAAACGACATAGGGTTAGGGTGAGTCCGGTGATAGCGTGTATTATGGTTAACGATAATCGATCTAACGAGATCGTTTCACGCCTGGTACGGCTTATCGAACGAGCCAATCAGGTTCGCGCGTGCGACACGAGCGTATCTATTTATCTCTTTTCCTCTTCTTCCTCTCATTCTCCCTCCTCATCCTATCTCATCCTCTTTCTATTCGTCGATGATGATAATAATGACTATTCCTCTCTCTCTCTCTTTCTCTTTCTCTCTCACTCTATCTCTCTCTTTCTCTCTCTCACTTTACCTCTCTCTTTTTCTCTCTCACTCTATCTCTCTCTTTCTTTTTTTGTTTCTGTCTCTCTCTATCTTTCTCTTTCTATCTCTCTCTTTTTCTCTCTTTTTTTCTGTTTCTGTCTCTCTCTCTCTCTTTCTTTCTCAGTTTCTCTCTTTTTCTTTCTCTTTTTCTCTTTCTGTTTCTCTCTTTTTCTTTCTTTCTCTTTCTATTTCTCTCTGTCTCTTTCTGTTTCTCTCTATCTCTTTCAAATTACCCCCGTATTTAAAGCGGCAACATGCCGCTTTAACCATAACCGTTAGGTAAATAATTAGATCGTCATATGTTCTCGCCTCCCCTTTGAAATCTCCCCTCCTCTTCCTCGTCACCATACCACCCTCTCTCTATCTCCTCCCTCTCTCTACGTCGTAATGCTCCCTGATTGCTTTAATTGGTACACTCGCACGTTAATATCTAGATGATATTATCGGCCTGCTGGCGCTTATAAATGCCAACGATCGTACGAAATAATTTTTTTCGAACGGGGTTTTTTTTTTCTTTCGTTTTTCTGTTTGTTCTTCATTTATTTGTTTGTTTGTTTTTTTTTTAATTAATTAATTAATTTATTTATATGTTTTTCTTTACATCGTTTAAACTTCCCGAAAAAAATTAACTATTGAGATTTTTCTTTCTTCCTTTTTCTATTTAATATTTGTACATCTTAATTTTATTCTTTCGAGAGTTCACAGCGTTATTAAAATTCTATGATCGATTATTTAATTTTCACTTTTGTTTCTTCTTTCTTTTCTCTCCTTTTTCGTTTTTTAAGATACAAGAAATAGAAGCGTAAACTACGTGAGTATACGTACAAAGAAGAAGAAAAACGGAGAAAAGAAAAAGAAAAATGTACCAAGCAAGAAAATATTTACGAATCTAAATTAATTCGTATTAACCCTGTCATCTATGAATTTAAATTAATTCATACGATCGCTATTATTAATTAGAACGTTTATCTTACGAAATAAACGTTTTTATCCTTTATCTTAAAATATATCAATATTAACTAGTAAGACAAATTTATTTTTTTTGACGACTTTTTCTCTTTCCTTTTTTTCTTTTTTCGTGCTTGCGTGCGTGCTTGCGTGCGTGCTTGCGTGCGTGCGTGCAAAAGAACTCGATATATTATTTCTACCGATTGGTTTATCGAGGGCGTACCTACTAGGCACACAGCGTTTAGAGTAGAGGGAGAATAGCGATATATATATATATATATATACACATGTATGTACGTATGTACGTAGGTACATATGCATATGTATATATACGCGTTTCTCCACTTCTGCGGGGTCATTGATACCCAATGATCCGTTCACGATCGAGGCTTATTGTCAAGCGAATAATATAGTTATCGAGTCCTGAAGTTTTTCTCACGATCTTTGAAAAATCGCTCGATCGGGAGATTTTAACGATCGGTATTTCATGAATTTTTCATGAGACGTACCAAGAACCACCATCGGACGTTTATTTATTTTTCTTTCTATTTCTATTTTTACTTCTATTTCTATTTCCACTTTCATTCTTTTTCTGTTTCCTTTCTTTTTATAATTGTTATTATTATTATTGTGTCAGACATTTTTGTGTGACATCGATTTCAACGTTCGTAAAAAAAAAAAAAAAAGGTAAATAAAATGAAAAAAAGATGGCGGAGTTGATCGCAAGTCCTCTTATTCGTTTTTTTTTTTCTTTTTTCTTTTTTTGTCAGACGATGTAGAGAGATATCGATATCAACGTTAATAACAATAAAAAAAAAATATGTATATATATATATATATATATACATATATATAATGGATAAAATTAATCATAATCCGTTTTTTCTTGGTTTTATTATTTTTCCGTTCCTTTTATTCCTTTCTTATTTCTTTTATATCGTTAAACAATTCGAACAAGAACAAAAACAAAGTCAATCTTTCTTTTTCCTTTTTTCGCTTTTATTTTTATTCTTCCTCATTTCTTTTTATTTTCTTTATATCATTATGTTGTTAGACAACGCGAAAAAAAGAAACAAACGAGAAAGTCAATTGATTGATAAGTCGTTCTCTCATATATTTGTTTTTTTTTTCTATGCTTTTTTCTTTTCTTTCTTTTTTTTTTTAATTAGCAAACCATGTGTTCGTTGTTTGTTATCCAACTTTCTCAGGATGTCGACGAAAGAAAGAATAAAAAAGTGTCGTTCCCATCGACATTAAAACTCTCTTTCTCTCTCTCTGTTAGTTAGTTATCATTTCAATGGTATGTGTGTTATGTAAAAGTTTACAGGACGATTATTCATACATACATACATACATACATACATACATATATACGTACGTACGTACGTACGTACGTGTGTGTCTGTGTGTTAACTAGAAAAATATATCTCGTGTGACATCTTCGGCGATCCAATTAAAAGCAAACAGTGTGTCATCATTATTGGTAGATAAATTGAATTAAATCGAGTTAATATGTGTCTGTCGGTATAAGAACGATTCCGTTTGATCCAACGACTGATATTACTACTCTGACTTTCCTCACGCCAATTTAACGCGCTTAGAAGGGAATCAATCGAGCTTATGCATTATTATCGCCGCGAGTTCTTTCTTTCTTTTTTTCTTTCTTTCTTTCATTCATTCAATCTTTTTTCCCTCCTTTCGATATACCCTTCGAATTATTCTACGGTGAACTCGAGCGAGAATATCAGAAAAATGAAGAAAAAAAAAGAGAAAGAAAAATATAAAATAAAACAAAATAAAAAAGAAAAAGAAAAATACAATCTCATTAACACGTTGGATTCAATTAATCAATAAATGCAATCAAATTTAATTGATCGATTGATCGATTGTTTAATTAAATTTTTTACCCAAACGACAACGATACATATATATATATATATATATATATATATATATATATATATATATATATATACACACATATAAATATTTTTATAAATATATAAATATTTTTATTGGAATATTTTACGAAAAAAAAAAAAAAGGAAAAAAGAAAAATAATAATTTTTTAATGAATCTCACTTATAGATTAAGACATACAAATATTTATACGTAAATATTTCTATTGGAATATTTTATAAAAAAAAAAAAAAAAAAAAAAAAAAAAAAAATCATTTTCTAACGATTCTCACGTTTAGATTAAGATTGATCGAACGTTAAACGATTTAGACGAACGTCATGACACTTTTTTGTCTCTGAGAACTCCACCCCATCTTTCACCACATACCCCTTTCGACTCAACCCTTCTACGTCAATCGATATAATAATTCGTTCGTTATGATCGGATAATTAAATCGTCGTTAAACAATTTAGTCGAGAGTCATCGTGATTTTTTTTTCTTTTCTTTTATTTCTGATATTTACCTCCCCCATTCCCCCACTCCTCCCAGCCTACTAATCCACGTCAACCGATTGGGAATTCGAACATGGTTTGGTTCACATCAATCTTCGAGAACTTCTTGCTATTATATTTTCGAGACTGAACACGTATATACATACATATATACATACATACATATGTAGATGTAAGTATACTATCTACACACACACACACACATGTATATATATAGGGTGTGTACGATATCGTAACGCCAAATCTTGGCTCGAGTGTGATCACCGAATCGATTAGGTAAGAAATAAACGGAACGATTAAGGCATTTCTCGATTGTGTTATTGTAGGATAAAGAGAGACAGAGAGAGAAAGAGAGAGGGAGAGAGAGGGACAGAGAGAGAGAGAGAGGGTCGGAGAGGAGTCGTTTCGGGCAAGGCATTTGAAGTCGTTCGTGCGAAGATGCGTCCCGTAGAGAAATGCCAGCAGGAAGCCAAAATCGTGCAACAAGTGGCCTCTTGCAGTCTCTCTCTCTCTCTCTCTCTCTTTCTCTCTTTCTTATACATACGTATATACGTATATTTATGAACGCGGAATCAAATCGATCCATAGCAGGAAAAGAAGTATACACACACACACATATATATATATCCGTGTATGTTTGTAGTAGTATAGTGTACATATATATATATATATATCGTATACACTACCATTGAAGATTTCTTACTTATCGTTGAGCTTTCTGAAAGGAGCATATTTTTTTTCTTTTTCTTTTTTTTTCACTCTCTTCCACTCTCTCTTTCTTTCTCTCTCTCTCTGTCTCTCTCTCTCTCTCTCTCTCTCTCTCGTTGCTCGACCGTTGTCCCTTACTTTTCTCTTTCGCATCAGCCGTTTCAAAGTAATTTCAATTCGAATCAAGAAAAAGTAATCACAATTTTCCCTCCTCGATATTTCCCCTCTCCTTCTTCTCTTCTCGTATCTCTAAATGGCAATGATTTCGTTCGTGGATTGATTTTAGTGAAAATGAAGAAAAAGAAAGAAGAAGAAAGGAAAAGGTTTCTATCGAGAAGATTGTACTCGTAAAAAATGGACATATTATTATATAAATGTAAATGCGATATATTCTTTTTCTTTTTTTTTGTTTCTCTCTCTCTCTCTCTCTCTTTCGATAGATAGATAGATAGATAGATAAATATAAAACAAAGATGGTTTACATTGAATTAAACTCTATAATCCAATATCTATTTGAACTACGGAATTCGAACTAAAAATTAAACATAATTGAAGATACCAGATTTCATTAATATATATTATATTCAATAATAATTTTCCTATCCTTTTCTATCTTCTGTCGTGTCATGTCCTCTGCTGTCTTATCAATTGATATTAAAAACCCAAGCTTGTCACCGTGTTTACCGATTAACGTAGACGAATGGAATGACTTTTGTCGCCTTAGGTCGACCTGACCTTATTATGGAAAGTTAAGCACATGCACACATACACACACACACGAACACACACACACACACATATTAGGAAGAAGAGAGAGAGAGAGAGAAAGAAAGATTCGAGTGTGGTCGATTCATTCATGTAGTGGGAACCAGACCTTTTTCTGTTCTTCTTCATTCATGCTTCTCAAGCTTGAAATACGTTTTCTTCTACTATCTCTCTCTCTCTCTCTCTCTCTCTCTCTCTCTCTTCATTATCTTATTCTTTTTTCTCTCTCTTTTATTACTCTCTCTGTTTTTTATTCTCTTATTCTCTCTCTCTCTCTCTATTTTATTCTCTTTCTTTCTCTTTCTCTCTCTTATTTTCTTACTCTCTCTGTTTTTTTATTTTCTTACTCTCTTCCTCTTTTTTATTCTCTTACTCTTTCTCTCTGTTTCTCTCTCTCTCTCTTTTATTCTCTTACTTTCTCTCTCTCTCTCTCTCTCTCTTATTTTCTTGCTCTCTTTCTCTTTTTTAATCTCTTTCTCTTTCTCTCTCTCTCTTTCCTTGTTTCTCTCTTTCTCTTTTAGTTTTTTACTCTTATTTCCACTCTATCTCTGTCTATATTTATTTATATATATGTCTGTATATCTATCCATCTCTCTCTCTCTCTCTCTCTCTCTCTCTCTCTCTCTCTCTCTATTTATCTTTATGTCTATCTATCTCTCTCTCTATCTATCTCAATCAATTTTTCTCATAGAAGAAGATAGGCAGAGATTAATTTATAAGAGACATTTGGGGACCCCATAAAGGATATTAAGTATAATATAATCCAACGTGAACGCGAACATTACTTTTACTCTTTTCTTACATCAAAACAACAAAGGATGAACGTTCGTTCAAAATTAATGAGATGATTGCTTGGTATGCTCGACGAAAGGAATAAAAAGAATAAATAAATAAATAAATACAAAGTACGAAAAAAGAAGGAAACATTCATAATTATCTATCTCTCTTTCTCTTTATCTGAGTTCAGTTATAAATAGGATGGTCCCTATTTACCATAGAGTTACGTATAGCTAGCTTTACGTATAGCTCTCGTATGTTCGATATATCGATTATTTCGACGTTAAAATAATCTTGTCCTTAACCGATCCTTTTAACGAAAAATTTCGCGTCGTTGAAAGAAAAAAGAACAAATAAAACAAAAAAAAAAAAAGATCGAAACGATTTTTAATAAATATTTAGCTCGTTACATTTAACGCGATCCAAGCAGATCACGATCGATTTCTTTTTCCTTTTCACTAATAATAATAAATAATAATAATAATAATTATTATTATTCAATTTATTTATTATGGCAGTGTAACAAATAATTATGCAATAATAATTATTACTTAATTCATTTATTACGATAATAATAATAATCGTTATTATTTTTATTAAAATTATTATCATAATTATTTTTACTTCCACGTTGCTCGTGTCAAAATTCTTCTTTCGATTCCAAACGAATTTAATTCTTTCTCTCGTGGCGTCCTTGATCGGATGAAGAGATCAGGATCGCTCTCGTAAACGACGAGCGTGCTCGGTGGTAACGTTTGAAATTCCACGTGCGCAAGCAGAACGAGGCACGCGCGTGCGCAAGCAGAAAGCAAGTTATATGTCCGACGTTAGATGCGTTTTAAATTCCAATGACAGACGGACAGACGGACAGATGAACGGACAGACAGACAGACGGACGGACGGATGGACGGGGACGTCTTGAGAAAGTCTTCCTCGAAGAAGGGTGACTTACTTCGTTCGTCTCTGTTTAACTTTAAACGTACGAATAGAAGAAAAAGGAAAAAGAAAAAAGAAAAGAGAAAAAAGACAAAAATGAGAAAAAGAAGATGAGAGAAAAAGATGAAGAAAAAGAAAAAGAAAAAGTACAGTAAGACCGTGAAAAAAGTGTTTTTTACGAGAGCTATGTATATACATACGTATATGAGAAAGAGGAATAGAGAGAGAGAGAGAGAGAGAGAAAGAGAGATAGATTGTAAGCAAAAGTAATTCGTTACACGTGACGTTTGACATTTTTCTGTCTTTACTACCCCGTCTCTATTATTCGTATGTAAATTAAGTATGATGTGATACCTGAGTATTCAAAAGAGTAACGAATGATCGATTTCTACCCGTACATTATTGCGTTTCTATTTTCTTTCTCTCTCTTTCTTTTTCTTTTTCTTTGTTTTGTTTTTGTTCTTGCTTGCACGTTTGCTTATCTTGCGTTATTATTAATACGTCAATATGTATATCAACGAAGCATATATATATAAATATATATGTTTAATATATTTTATTTATAATGTAATGTATAAAAAAGATCTGTTCGATTATCGCTGAATATCATTATATTTTATTGCAATTGTTTATAATAATATGATCATACAAATTCTTTATACAAAAAATATATATAATATATATTACATAATCTCTTTTATAAACTTATATATAATATAAGTTCAATAATATTATTACATATAATATAATATAATTAATAATATTATCGGATAAACGAATAGTAAAAATATTATTTCCCACTTATCGATCATATATTGATCACATATCTATACAGAAAAAGAGAATTTATTTTATCGTACCTATTTTTTTACCTTTATTTTTAAATATTTAATACAAACTATTTGGATCAAACATTATATAACATACACACACACATATATACATAAATAACGATCGTGACCAACTACCATATCTAAACCTATAAAAGAAAAAAGAAAAAAGAAAAAAAAAAAAAAAAGAGGGAACCCAACCAAATTTAATAGAAGCTATTAAGATCGAATGTTAAAGAGTGATTCTGGACATTTATTCAAATCATTTTCGGTCCACGTAAATCGTTGTTGTTGTGTATTAAGAATGAGAAGTGGAGGAGGAAGTGAAGGAGGAGCTAAAGGTGAGATGGTAGGGGTAAGACGAAGAACAAAATTCGAGTGAGTAACGAGCGAGCGTACGAGCGAAGGAAACGATAGGGAAAAGGAAAGATGTTAGTAAGTAAGTAAGTAAATAAGTAAGTAAGTAAGTAAGTAAGTAAGTAAGTAAGTAAGTAAGTAAGTAAGTAAGTAAGTAAGTAAGTAAGGAATATGAGAGAACGCGGGGCAAATTAATATATCCGCTTTTTAATCCCAATGTAGAGAGGTTAATTCCAGTCGAAGGGAGAAGAGACACACAGAGAATAGGAGATAAAACGTGTGGGGGCCACGCGACACGAGAAGAGATATATATTCTCTCTCTTTCTCTCTCTCTCTCTCTCTCTCTCTCTCTCTCTCTCGTTCTCTGTCGTTCCTCTTCTCCTCGAAATTCCTACACGCCCTTCGTAACAACGACAGAGAGGAGGGATGCTCCCTTCCATTTCAAGGGAGCCAAGATAATCGCGCAATAAGGCGAGCTATTAGCCAATTAGACGTTTCGGTCTTCTTCTTCTTCTTCTTCTTCGTCTTCTTTCTCTCTCTCTTTCTCTCTTTCACTCTTTTTCTCTCTCTTTCTCTTTCTCTCTTTTTCTTTCTCTCTTTCACTCTCACTCTTTTTCTCTTTCTCTTTCTCTTTCTCTTTCTCTCTCTTTTTATCTCTCTATCTATCTCTGTCTCACCCTTCACTATTCGCCCACTCTTTGTTTACTCCCCCTTTCTCGAAGAATGAGACGAAAGAATCTCTCTCGCGAGTTTCTCGCGAAGGGATAATCTTTTTTTCCTTCTTTTTTACTCTCTTTTTTCTTTTTCTTTTTCTTTTTATTCTTTTCGGCTACTTTTTTCTTTTCTTTTTCTTTGCGATGCCTCGAGAATGAAAATATTACGCGAATGATTTGTCCGTTCTGTCGAACTTTTTCCATCGAATTCTATGGATGTATATCTTGATTCTGTGATTATATATCGATCCTATAACTCTCGATTTCAACCCCTTGTTCCTATTGCTTTTAAGTATGATTATCGTCTTACGGGGATGAGGTTAATCTCGCGTATGAATGGAGGAGATAGGGACGAATAGATCGGAAAAATTAAGAATGACGTTGTTATGATTTTATAAAGAAAAATTGTAACTAGATATATATATATATATTATAGAAAAAAAATGAAATAATAATCCCTGAAAAAGAGATATCAAAAAAGAGAAATAGAGGCAAAAATAAAGAGAGAAAAAGAGAGAGAGAGAGAGAGAGTAAAAAAAAGTGTAGTGACATTCTCGAACGTATAATATTTTTCAGAAAAATTTGTAAAATGAGAGAGAGAGAGAGAGAGAAGAAAACGCTTTATAGAAAAAGAAAGCAAGGTAAGTTTCACGAGGACGAAGAAGAGAGAGAAAAATAGAGATAGAGAGACATACGAAAAACAAAGACAAAGACAAAAACAAAGACAGAGATACATTAAGACGGGAAAAAAGACAGAGAGAGAGAGAGAGAGATAGATATACAAAAATAATAACAAAGACGGATATAAGAGATAGAACACACGAAGATGAAAAAAAAGAAAAGACAGATAGAGAGAAAGACATTGAGACAGAGAAGGAAAGAGAAGGACGAATAAAAACAAAAATCAAGCAGAGACAGAGATAAACGAAGATAGGAAAAAGATAGAAAGACAAGAAGAGAGAAACTGAGAGAGAGAGAGAGAGAGAGAGAGAGAGAGAGAAAATATATATAAAGAAAAAAAGCGTGACGAAAATCGGCAGTGCCGAAGTACACGTCGACGTATTATGAAGTAAAAGATTAGTAAGACTTGAAAAAAAAGTAAGAGGAGTTGCAAGAAGAGTGAGACAACGACGACGAAGACGACGAAGACGACGAAGACGACGATGAGAAGAAAGTGGAAGTGAGAGGAGGTGATAAAGTTGGAAGAAGAATCGAAATAGACGAAAACGAAAGGAGAAAACGCGAAACGGAACGAAATGAAACGAAACGAAATGAAACGAAACGAAATGAAACGAAACGAAACGAAACGGAACGTAACGCGAAAGAGCGAAGAACGAGACCTGGAAGAAGGTGGTGTGGTAGATGGTGTTATATAGTATAACAGGGCCGTACATCCGGAGGAATTAGCGCGGTTGCTTTGGAATCGTCGACACCCCGTGGTGCCAACAAAAGAGTTAAAGGCCTATTCGCACCTCGACACGGGGGATTACACGCCATAAAATAAATTCTCCTCCCTTCTCTCTCCTCTATTCCACCCCACTTTCTTTCTCTCTTTTCTCTCTTTCTCTCTGTATATCTTTTTTTTTCTCTCCCCTTTTCGCATATACTTGTATAGATATGTATGTATGTATGTATGTATGTGTGTATATATATTTATAATATATGTGTATATATATGTGTATAATATATGTATTTATATATATATGTGTATATTTTTTTACATGTATGCTTTTTTCGATTGATTTATTTCTCTTTCTAATTTCTACGACAAAACGTAACAGATTAGAATGTTTAACTTCGTTGTAAATATCTCTTCTTATTCTTCTTAGAATTATTTTATATGGAGATACATATATGTATGTATGTATGTATGTATGTATGTGTATATATATATGTAGGTGTGTTTGTATTATACATAGGTTTTATATAGATGCATATGGGATGTCTAACCTTGGGTATGATTAAATATACTGAAGATTAATATAGTGAGAGAGAAGGAGAAAAAAGGGGGGATTGTGTAATGCATTTTTTGTTATACAAGCTAGAAAGAAATACAGGATGCACTAAATGTTCTTAAATGATTCCGAAAAGTTTAATAGTAATATTCGTTGTTTTACAATTCCATGGAAAAATTCATTTCGAATTACATATTCTCTTTGTAGTTTATAAAAAATGTATTATCGATGGAGATTCGATGAATTGAAGGATTAGAAAACTATAATAATATTCTATATAATATTATAAATATAATTAGATGCTAGAATAATTAATTATATTCTATATAATTATTCATCGTGTATATGCATAGAAATTTAATGAAAATTTATCGATTAGGAAAAATTAAATGTTTTAATCCGAAGTATGTTGTTTTTTCTTCCTTTCTCTCTCTCTCTTTTTTTTTTTTTTTTAATAGAAATGCATTCAATTTTTATTTAAAAAAAAAAAAGAAAAAAAAACAGAAAGATAGTAAATGTAATAGACCTTCTTTTGTCTCGACGTTTATTGTCAAAGAGAGAGAAACAAGATGTTTAGTAATACGACACGTGTACGTACGTAGGTACGTACGTATGTGTATATGTTCGTGTGTATGAATATATCATGCACGTTGACAGGACGTGTTTTAACGTATGTATGTATGTTGGTATGTCACCAATCATGCTGCGTTTCTAATCGACCGACGTCAGTCATATTCTAAGTAACATACCTCTCACCTTTAATAAAAGTCGACTGTTATTTAGAATGGTTAACATTTAACTTTTTTATATATATGTATATGTATATGTATATATATATATGTATATGTATGTATACATGTATGTATGTATATGTATGTATATATATATATATAATCTATATATAGCAAACAATTATCGTTTAACTTGATTTTTTTATTGAAAATGTATATATGTATACATACATTTAATAAAAGTATATATGTATACATACCTTTAATAAAAGTCGACTGTTATTTAGAATGGTTAACATTTAACTTTTTTATATATATGTATATGTATATGTATATGTATATGTATATGTATATGTATATGTATGTATATATATATATATATATATATATAATCTATATATAGCAAACAATTATCGTTTAACTTAATTTTTTTATTGAAAATGTATATATGTATATCTATACATACATACATACACATACATATATATATATATAAATATATATATATAAAAATTAATTATCGTTTTATCTAACTCGATCTTTTTATTGAAAATAAATATTTTCAAACGTCTCATTGAAATTCTATTTGGATTTGGATAAATGACTTTATATATTACCATTAGAAAATTTAATCGTCTGACGTAATAACGTAAACGAAAAAAAAAATATATATATAAATAAATAAATGAAACGTATATAATTCTAAAAATAATAATTACAAGTTACAATATTTGATATAATATTTCATTTAATAATTACATATTAGAAGTTTTAATTGTGTCTTATCGTATACTCGATATATGTACATACTTACGTAAACATTTTACCGACCGTTAGATCTAATGTGAGATCAAGCATACTTACCAATGATATGTACTTTAATTCTTATCGTAGAACCGAACGTCACGCCGTTAGATTTTCGTGGGTGTCTCGTATCTCGAATCTTTCTAAAAATAACTCTTGATATTAAGAAAGAGATAGATAAATGGATACATACACACACGTACGTAGACGTATATATACGCGCACACACACACATACACACGAATAGAGACATACGATGTCTCGTCATCGGTAGATTGAATGTTATCCAATCGATGATATTAATAAAAAAATTTTTGACTTAATGGGAATAAATTGTAACGATTGTGTTTAATAATTTATTATAATTATTACTATTGTTATTATTATTATTATAACAATTGTAAACGTACATAATGATAAATTATTATTATTGTAACAATTATAAATACACATAATAATAAATTATTATTATTACAATAATTGTAAATATACATAATGATAAATTATTATTATTATTATTATAATTATCATTATATAATCGAATAAACGAAATGATCATCACGATTGTGAACATAATTAAATATTATCAATACTTATAATTAAACGATTAATATAATTAAATAATAATATACTAAAATATAATAAATCAATATATTTTCTGAACAAACAGTAAAATATATATTAATCTGTTCCCGATATATTACGATATTCGTTACACCTAAGTGCTTGTATAAGGATTTAGGACTAAGAAAAAGAAAAAAAAAAAGAAAAATCGAAAAGAAAAAAGAAATCAAAGGAAATAACGAACGGTTCGAACGAAGAAAGAAAAAAGGAAACGGAAGAAAGAAAAAGAAAGGAGAAGAGGAAGGGAGGTTTTGCGTCTCATCAAGGTCATTTGAATTTCCTTCTTAAACTCCTCCGCAACTTTCGTATTCGTGTAACGAATCGTTAAGAGACGCGACCGACGCACTTTACCGACCGACTATTCCCTTTGTTTGTACGCAGAAACGAAAGGAGGGGCGCCCACTCGCTGAGAAATGAAGAGAGAGAGAGAAAGAGATAGATAAAGAGGGAGATAGATAGATAGATAGATAGAGAGAGAGAGAGAGAGAGAGATACAGAAAGAGATAGAAAGAGAGAGAGAGAGAGAGAGAGAGAGAGAGAGAGAGAGAGGAAAAGAAACTAAAAGACTAAGAGAGAAAGAGAAAGAGAGATTAAGAGACCAAAAGATAGAGAGAGAGAGAAGACTAAGAGACTAAGAGAGAGGAAAAGAGAGAGAGAGAACTCAGGAAACGTAAAGACGCACGCGCCGACGTCACTGGTAGCGATAAAGCGCGTGCTTGCGTGCTTAACTATTCGTGCACGCGCGCATACAAACATATATACATACACATATACATATACGTACGCATACATATGTATATATACATATATCAAGACCATATATCTTTATCGGTGTGTTACGGTATCACATCAATCGGTGCTTGGTTTCTTTGATACAATTTTGATATATACACATACATTATATACGTAATTTCTATTAATACATTTTTACAGATAGTTATGTACGTAAGACGTAACGTTAGAATAAATAGCGAGAGTCTAACGTTTGCATCCCACCCTCCTTCTGCTTCTCTTTGTACCCACCCTCATCATTTTCACCCTCTTTTTTTCTTCTTCTTTTTTTTTTCTATCCTAATCGTTCCAGACGATACGAACGAGACTGATTAATGTGTTTTGAAGCGATCGATCGTGAACGAAGGGATTAGATATTTGTTTTTGTTCATCGTTGATTTTTATAAAGTGCGTCAGGTTTTGCATCGAAATTTGCACTCGGGTTTTTTTTTTCTTTTTCTTTTTCCGGAAGTAATTTCAATTCTTTTGCAAACTCGTACGAGCTCAAATCTACTAAGACATTGTAGAGAGAGACAGAGAGAGAGAGAGAGAGAGAGAGAGAGAGAGAGAGAGAGAGAGAGAGAGAATATAAATCAAGAATATAAAGTAAGAAAAAAAGAAAAAGATAATAAATTTCTGGGGAAGGATAAATAGCTTGTATTAAATAACGATAGAACAAAAGTTTTCTATAAATATTATCTATATTCTCATGGGACAATTTCTTTCTTTTTTTACTTTTCTCTGATCGATGAAAGATCGTTCGATCGTTTTAATCCGTCGTGATAAATCTGTAGTATACATCTCTTATGTCGTTGGGATCATCATC
Source organism: Vespula vulgaris (assembly GCF_905475345.1). NCBI lineage: Eukaryota > Metazoa > Arthropoda > Insecta > Hymenoptera > Vespidae > Vespula > Vespula vulgaris. The sequence continues at coordinate 2,195,710 of NC_066609.1, forward strand.
GATGTCACAACTAAATGGTTTAATATGTTTAGGGGATTTCGATGACAGAAGCTAAGGGTTTATTATATACATACATACATATGTATATATATATATATGCATGTATGTACGTATTGTAAGATATATATGTATGTATGCATGTATTATGTACGTATTGTAAAATATGTATGTGTGTATGTATGTATTGTAAGATATGTATATGTATATATGTATTGTAGGTATGGTACATATCAACTTTATGGGGGAATAATGAAGAGAAAGAGAGAGAGAGAGAGAAAGAGATGCAAGTGCGTTGGACCGTAAGAGGTTAGAGCTTTCCCATGACGACTTTAATTCGATTCATTGTTCTCTTCGCCAAGTTTGTTGGCCATTTGTTATTTATCCCTCTATCGTCGTCCTAACTCGATCGAGAGTTAAATCGTTCGCAAATCTTTTCTCTTTTTTTTTTATTTATTACTATTATTATTATTATTATTATTGAAGAGAAAAGAATCCTTCCCCGATTTCTATGTCAAACTTTAGAGACTTCATTTTCACGTATGTGTCCAATGTATGTACGCGTTTATATATGAAATTGACTAATGTTTGTATATAAGTATATAAAATTAGAAACGACATATATATATTTCTTTTTTCATTTAATTCATTCGTTATGTTTACATTAATTAATAATTATACTTTTAATTGTAAATTCGTATACGTAAAAATTGTATAGATATATAAAACGTATACGCATACAAATCATATGTTCTATATATATTTAAAACATATATATATATATATATATTTCCTTTTTCATTTAATTCATTCGTTACGTTTACATTGATTAATAATTATACTACTTTTAATTTAATGGACAAATTTAACCTATGAAGAAAATAAAATTGTAAATTCGTATACGTACAAATTGTATAGATATATAAAACGTATATATACATACAAATCATATGTTTTATATATATATATATATATATATATATATATATATATACATGTATAAAACATATCTAGAGTACGATGACGCTGTTGATTTTGGTAGAAAGAATTTCCGCGATTCGAGGATGGAAGAAGTAAAAAAAAGACAGAGTAGAGATATAGAGATAAAGAAAGAAAGAGAGAGAGAGAGAGAGAGAGAGAGAGAGAGAAAGATAGAAAGAGAGATCGCAATTGGATATGTCAATTCGCGGAGAAAAATGGTGGCATCCGGCGTGCGCCATGAGGTCAAATGAACGACCCTCGTATCCTGGGTCTTTCGTTAGTTCCTCGAGGTCTCTAAGCTTCTTCATTGATGGCTGAGGAGGCCGCGGGTCAAACTCTTTGACTCGCGACCACGACCATCTGCCCCCTAGACAACTTCTTATTCTTATTCTTCTCTTTATTATTATATATTATTATTATTATTATTATTATTCTTTTTGTAACTTATATCACCAAGTAAGTAATATGTGGTATATAGTAGATATATTACGTAACAGTATTGTCTACGTTCATTCATAAAATTTTTTTCATTCTGTTTCATTCATTCGTTCCTCAGAAAGTGAATGAGTAAGAGAGAGAGAGAGAGAGAGAGGGAAAGAGAACGTCGAGAGCGTACGAGTTACGACGATTTTTTTTTTTTTTTTTTAATTAATGCCTCACGATAGATATCTTGGAATTATGAATTTTTTTTTTTTTATAATGGGAATTAAAAGCATCACCTTTTTTTATTTAGCATAATTTTTTCGTAATTTTTATTTATTCATCAGATAACACTGTGTATATATTTATATATATATATAGTATATATATATTTGTAGTTAATATATATAATATATTATAATAATATATTATATAGTTATTTATATTGGATATAATTATTTATATACATGCACACACACACGCATACAAACATATATATGATTGTGTATGTTTGTACATATGTATATAAATAAATAATATATATATATATATATGTAATAATAATCGCAATTGATACATTTTAATTTGTATAAAGAATAAGAAAAAAGAAAAAAAGAGATTTGAGGTGTTGAAACGTGTGATTGATGTTTCGAGAAATATTCAAATAAATGTACGTAAGAATCTTAATTGCTTTCGTTTACGAAACATTTCTTTGATTCGCGTCTATTTGTGTACGGTGTGTATATATCTATAAGTATGTCTCTCTGTGCGTCATTTTATACGTAATATCGGAACGAATGTAAGAGTGCCAGATGGTTTCGTTTCACGATTTACTCGTTCGTTTATTCTCTCTTTACGTCTACTCGAGACTTGGCATCTATCAGTATTACTCATGTCGCGTCGTCACTCTCTGAACGCTGACTAAACGATGCTGCTTATTACTAAAATCGTGTCAAGGCTACGTACTATCTCATCTTTTTCATTGATGAAAAAGAGAGAGAGAATACCAGAAATCGCGGTGAGACACACGAATTAATAATTTTTAAGCGTGTATATTTATTTTCCCCGGTATTTATCAAGAAATTTAAAGAATCGAAAAAAATAAAAAGAAGGAAAAAATATCGACGAATCCTCGACGAATCCTCGATCGAAAATTTTTTATCGAACGCATTATTTTAATTTCAATTGGATTGTGATCATTTTTTGTTCCTTTTTTTCTTTTTGGTTTTTATCATGACTCGTTTGAAAGAACAAAGGGAAGTCAGGTTATAAATTAAACGATTAATTGTTAGGTAATTAATCGAATATCACGTTCGAGGTTTGATTACTATATGGAGAATTTAAAAGAAGAACAAAATACACCTAACAGAATTTATCTACGTTAAAATTTCACTCGTTATAATTAGCGTGCTTAGAACGATTTGTTATGCTAATTTCGTCAATTAATTAAGTCAATCATACGGTGAATTAAGAAGAAAAAAAAGAAAAGAAAAAATAATAAAAGTATAAAGATTAACGTACATTAAAAATTAACTCATTAAAATCAACGAATCATAGAAAGATATGTTATGCTCATTTTATTAATTAATTATTATATGGAGTAATTAAAAAAGAAAAGAAAGTAAGAAGACAATAAAACTAACAAAACTAACAAAAGTATATAAAAAATTCATTCATAAAAATTAACGAACTTAGAACAATTGGATATACTAATTCCGTCAATTAATTACCATATAATGAATTAAAAAAAAAAAAAAAAAAAAACAGAAACAAAAACCAAAGAAAAAACAGAACCAACAAGGTTTTCATACAAAAAATTTCAGCTATTAAAATTAACGAGAATAGACCGATCAGTTATACTAATTTCGTCAATTAATTACCATATAATAAATTAAAAAAAAAAGAAACAAAAACCAAAAAAGAAAAACAGAACTAACAAGATTTCCATACATAAAAAATTCAGCTATTAAAATTAACGAGAATAGACTGATTAGTTATACTAATTTCGTCAATTAATTATCATATAATAAATTAAAAAAAAAGAAACAAAAACCAAAAAAAAAAACAGAACCAACAAGATTTCCATACATAAAAAATTAACCCATAAAAATTAACGAACTTAGAACAATTGGATATACTAATTTCGTCAATTAATTACCATATAATGAATTAAAAAAACAAAAACAAAAACCAAAAAAAAAAGAAAAAAACAGAACCAACAAGATTTCCGTACATCAAAAATTAACCCATTAAAATTAACGAGAATAGACCGATCAGTTATACTAATTTCGTCAATTAATTACCATATAATAAATTAAAAAAAAAACAGAACTAACAAGATTTCCGTACATGAAAAATTAACTCATTAAAATTAACGAGAATAGACCGATCAGTTATACTAATTTCGTCAATTAATTACCATATAATAAATTAAAAAAAAAAAGAAACAAAAACCAAAAAAAAAAACCGAACCAACAAGATTTCCGTACATAAAAAATTAACTCATTAAAATTAACGAGAATAGACCGATCAGTTATACTAATTTCGTCAATTAATTATCATATAATAAATTAAAAAAAAAACAGAACTAACAAGATTTCCGTACATCAAAAATTAACTCATTAAAATTAACGAGAATAGACCGATCAGTTATACTAATTTCGTCAATTAATTAGCATACATTCGATGAACGAAGAAAAGAAAAGGAAAGAGAAGAAAAATCCAAAAAAAAAAAGAAAAAAGAAAGAAGAAAAGGAAAAAAAAAAGAAAAGAGGTAGGATTTTCTTTTGACAAAGTCCCGTCGTATTAACGAGCGATTTCGAGCACTACGTTGGCCGTATTCGTTTTCGCTTAGGCGCGCGCGCGTTCGCTCAAATATCCAATGAAAGGGCGCCCAGGGTTTCTCCCCCTTTTGTCGCGGAAACGTGCCTCTGTCTGCTCGACGTGTAAACCCGCTGCCCATTTGAGCAGCTCTCGTGACCCTTTAAAACAAACAGCGCGTCGCCGCGCGAACAAAGATTCGTAGAATGAGTGAGTACCGTGGTAAGAGATGAAGAAAGAGAAAGATAGAATATAGAACGAGAGAGAGAGAGAGAGAGAGAGAGAGAGAGAGAAGGAGAAAGAGAATGGGCATAGAAACGAGCAAGAAAGACAGAAACAGAGAGAGAGAGAGAGAGAGAGTAGGAAAGAGTTTTATCGAGCTTAACACAGAACGATCCTCGTTTTCATGAGTGCCGATTTGCAAGTGGCACAGCTGCACGAAAGAATACTGCCATTATTGATAGAACACTTCTCTCTTTCTCTCTCTTTCTGTTATTCGTGAGCTTTGATCAATCCATCGAGAGTTAGACCGTAATCGTTGTTGGATAATCATCGAATCCGATCATTCGAGTATTACCTATTCGTTTATTCATTGAAAATAATTATATTCCGTTGCTTTTTGTATATAGTAATGTATATAGTAAATTCTCTCTTTTGCATTTTTTTTTCTTTGTTTTTCTGTTTGGTTGCTTTCTTTTTTTTCTTTTTTTGGTTTTCTTGTTCCTTTTTTACTACTCGTATCTTGTTTTCTTCTTTTTTTTTTTTTGGTTCGATCGATTGTCTTTAGATCGATTGTCTTTAGATCGATTTTTTTTTTTTTTATTGAGTTCGATTTTAGAAAAGATGTTGAAAGAAAGAAAGAAAGAAAGAGTAATGAAAGATCAAGTCGAAATTAATAATAAAAGTTATAATGAAGAATCAAATCAAATTAAAAAAAGAAAATCGAATTATTACGCATTTATGTATATTACACACGCGTATTATTATATATATGTTGCTATTTAATTTGAGTATCTTAATTATAATATCTCGTTTGATTTTTTTTTATAATTTATTCGATATGTATTACTCTTCAATCGTTTTTCAATTTGCTTTGAATATATATCAATTATTTTTTATGTAATATAATTTTTGAAAATATATGACGATAGATAGAAATAAAAATAGATAGATAGATTGAGAGAGAAAGAAAGAGTTTAAATGAAGTTTATATAGGATTCATTTTATGTCTCGTAGATTATTCATTCATAGTATTTATTAATGAATGAAGTCACTCCCTACGTACACGCCGTTATTCATCGATTAAACGACGCTTTGTAAGTAACGTAACAGCAAAATATACTCGATGGAATATAACGGATCATCTTTTTTCTACGACAAATTTCTATCTCAACGTTTTTCTCATTTTCGTATTTGTTTCGTTCAATCAAAAATATTTTTCACGTAACTAACATATAATATGGATTACATATGACGTAAAAATAAAACTTTTTATCAAATGAAAATTATATAAAGTATATATCAACGTTTAAATAATCAACGAATTACTACACTTATCGTCATTCTTTCTTTTCTACACGAAATTCGAAAAAGAAAATTTTTCTAATTTTCTAATAGCGTTCGTTCGAATAGAAAAAGTATTTATAGATATCACAATGTCGTTTTAATCGTCCCTTTCTCGTTGTTAGATGAAATTAATGGGAGAAAAACGACAAACAAAAAAGATTCGAAAAATTGAACAAATTTTTCAAGAACCGCTAAAACTTTGGCACTCGATCTCGATCTAATAATAAAAAAAAAAAAAAAAAAAAAAAATCAAGAAAAAACGAGAAAAAGAATAAACAAATCGAAAGAAAAGTGATCAAAAATTTTTCAAGATCCGCTAAAGCTTTGGCACTCGATCGAGTCAATAATAATGATAAAAGGAAAAAAAGAAAGAAGAAACAAAAAAAAAAAAAACAAACAAATTGAAAGAAAAGTGATCAAAAATTTGTCGAGATCCGTGAAAGCTATGGGACTCGATCGATAGAATAATAATAATAATAAAAAAGAAAAAGAAAAATAATAAAACAATATCACAAGAATTAAAAAAAAAAGTGAGCAAAAATACGTCAAGATCCGCTAAAGCTTTGAGACTCGATCGATCCAATAATGACAATAAAAAAAAAAAACCAAAAATTCTAAAAAGAAGTGTCTACAAATTTGTCAAGATCCAACAAACCTTTTGAGACTCGATCCATCCGATAACAACAAGAATACCAAGAACAACAACAAAAAATCAAAACAAAAAAAAGACAGAAAGAACGAAAGAAAGATAAAAAAAAATCACAGAGAACAAGAAGGAGTGAAGTACAACAACAAATGATAAGGAGGAAGAACAAAGACAAGAAAAAAGAAATGAAAAGATAGAAATCGAGAGAGAGAGAGAGAGACAGAAAGAGAGAGAGAAAGAGAGACAGAAACAGAGAAAGAGAGAGAGAAGAGCGTAAAAGACAGAGAGAGAGAGAAAGACAGAGAGAAAGAAAGAAAGAGAAAGAGAGAAAGAGAAAAAGAAAAAGAAAGAGAAAGAGAAAGAGAAAGAGAGAAGGAAGAGGGAATATGGAAGGGAGAAGGGAGACGATATCACGAAGTGCGGTGGGTGGCACGCGCCCGATGCCAGTAACTTTAATATAAATGGTTAACTCACTGGGCACCTCTCTCTCACTCTCTCTCTCTCGTCTATCTCTCTCTCTCTCTCTCTCTCTCTCTGTGTATCTCTCTATCTCTCTATCTCTCTCTCCATGTGTATGTAACACGAGACATACCGGAAGGGACGTCGGCACCGAGTGTCACTCAGTCATTCAGGCAGCTCCACTCGTTTCGCGCTCTGGCTTCTCGATCACAAGTGCGTGCGCGACGGTACGAAGCGTGTAAGTATATGAGTACGTGAGTACGTGAGTATATGAGTGAGTATATGAGTGTAGACGAATGAGTATACGTGAGTATATGAGTATGTCAGTGAGTGAGTGATCACAAACGAGAGAGACCACGCACTCCTCTCTTACTTCATCTCACGAATCGTTGTCTTCCTATCTTTAGAAGATTGAAAGGAAAGTTGAGAGGATAAAAAAGAGAAATTAGATAATATTTAATCGCCTAATTTTATATATATATATATGTGTGTGTGTGTGTGTAGGTATATTTTAATATCTATAATTATGTAATTAAATTTGTAATTGAATTTGAAATTAACGAATTACGAACTCGAACGAGTTTCGTTCGAAGGAATGAATTTGGGTTCGTTAATTGTAATAATGAATATTATATAATAGGTTGTTATTATAGTTGGAAGGAATGGAAAAAAGAGATTAGAGTTTGAATGTTGATTAGTAGACGTGATCGAAATAAAAGTGGATTGAGCAATATGAGAACAGTTTCGTTGTATTATATTGGTTTTATAGTTTTATGAAAGGTTTATGATGAACGATCGTAACAAATAAAAAAATGATTAAAGATATAATCGATCTAGATTCGATATTAGATTCTAAAATGATTATTTAAGTATAACGTAAAAATGAAAGAAAAGAAAAAAGATATGTGCATATATTTCATCATGCATGTATATTATATATACATTATATTTCGTTATATTTATATATTAAATACATTATCATTTCATACACACACACACACACACACACACACACACACACACATATCAAATTATAATTTCTGTTAATAAATTATTCAGTTTATTATCATAAATTATCTTAAAAATCAATATTCTATCAAAATTAATCAGAATTATCCAATATTAAACCAAATTATAATAATAAAGATATATCCAAAAAAAAAAGAAAAAAATAGATTTAAATTGTATAATAAAAAACGAAGCGATCATGTCGAAACGAGACGAAATATTTTATTTTTATCTTCTTAATCATTCCTTTTTTTCCTTCCTTCTTTAAAAGATTCTCTTAATTCCTTTTCTTTTTCTTATTTTCAAGTACGATTTCATTTCAACTTCAACACGTCGATTTATAATTATTCAAATTATAATTAACGTTATCGAAAAATTATAATTGTCGTTGTCGTTATCGTTATTATTATTTCAGTTTTGTTTTTACAAATCTAAACGTCTAACTAAGTCGATCGAGAAAAATATTCGATAAGGAAGGGGTTTGAGTTTCGTCTTGTCTAAAGAGGGAGAGGGTGAGGCTGACATTTAAACGTTTATATACGAGATTGAAGTAGCTGGGCCACTGGTTTAAATGGTCATTTGTCTGATCCAAAGAGAGAAAGAGAGAGAGAGAGAGAGAGAGAGAGAGAGAGAGAGAGAGAAAGAAAAAAGAGAGAGAGAGAGAGGAAAGAGAAAAGGGAGACGAATTACAAAGACACGAGAGTCTTGATTGTAGTTTAATTCACCTTCCCTTTCTCTCATTCTTCAGTGTCGCATCTTCTATCCTATTCTCTCTCGTTCACGAAACGAGAGAGCCGGTCCTTTAAGCAGGAAGTACGACGAGCCTTGAAGGGAACGATCTCTTTCTCTCTCTCTCTCTCTCTCTCTTTCTCTGTCTCTTTTTCTGTTTCTCAGTCTCTCTGGTCTCATTCTCTTGATGCTTTCATCAACGAGAATATTTTTTTTTTTTTCTTTTTCTTTATCTACCTCATTAATTAATACACTTTTAAATGGTTCGCGTGTATTATTATTATTATTTTATTATTATAATTATTATAATTATTATTATTATTATTATTATTAACGAAAGTTAGGAATTAAAAAAGTTTCTTTGAAAATTCTGCTGTGAATCGATCGATCGATCGGTCGATTGTTTGATCGATATAATTATATAATTATATATATATGTATGTATATTGTAAATGATCGTTGAAGAATTATGAATCATTGATCGACGAGATAGTTGATAACAATAGTCGATTAATTGATATATATATATATGTGTGTGTGTGTGCGTGTGTGTGTTATCAAAAATTACATTGATCGATCGATCGATCGATCGATTCATTTAATTCTATAAATTCGATATGTCTCATAAATAATTGTCGAAAATATTTAATCTTTGATCGAAATGTAAATAAATCTTGTCAACGAGTACGTTGATCGATCGATCGATCCGTTTGATTCAATAATTTCAATATATATTCAGATAAATTGAATAAAAATGTTCGATTTGAAATCGATCGATATTGAATTATCGGTATAATAATAATAAATTAATGTTATCAACAAGTAAGTAACTTGATCGATCGATCCATCGATTCTATCGATTCTATCGATTCTATCCTTTCAATATATTTCGTTCTTATCGAATTTCTTGTCAGTAAACAAGACGTAAGATAATTCTTCATCGTTGAAACCTTTCATTCGCGAGTTGAGACCCCCTCCTTTAGAATGTAATTAATTTTCTTTATACGTACCGTTGTATTTTTAGTTTTAGAAAAGCCATAGAAAAGACCGACGTATGTTCGTGCGTGACATTAATGTTGCAGTGATTAGAATGACGAAGTGGTAGGGTGAAGAGAGGAGGGTGGTTAGAAAATATCAACATTTTTTTCTTACGTTTCGAATAAAAAAAAAAAAAAGGAAAAAATAATGAAAAAAAGATGAAAAAAAAAGAAAGAGAATGAATGTGTGTGTGCGTGTATTTCCACGGGAATTCACGAGAAACAATTGCTCTTCTAAACGAACGCTAATTGAAACCATTCAAGATCATGGCGAGTGTAGTAGGAACATCAAACCAGAAAAATACCATAGCCATCATTAATAACGGTAATCATTAATAATAAAAGTAACACCAAGATTAATAGTAAAGGTAATAGCTATGATAACTACAATGGTAATTAATAATCAAATATTAGAAATATAATTGGAAAGAAGTGTAACGAATGGTGGATTTATTTTGTTATTAGATTGATTTTATTATTAGATTGATTTAGGATGATTCAGTTAATCCAAACGATGGATTGGAAAGGATATGATCGATTAAATGCTTTGGATGAATTGAACGAATTTTTTTTTATGTTAAATAGATGTAAATGAATTTTCTCTTTCTTTTATATAATCTTGTTTTTTTCTTTCTTTTATATCATCTTGCTTTTTCTGTCTTTTCGAGTACTTACGTTCCTAATAACTCAAAGCGTCGCTTTCTTGTCTCGTTTCTTAGTCGCCAACTAAATTGTCGGCAACGATAAACTTCCGCGGTAAAATCTTGAAAGAGAGAGAGAGAGAGAGAGAGAGAGAGAGAGAGAGAGAGTGAGAGAGAAAATTTGCAGATAGGGTGGTTAACATAAACTCGCTTGGAATTTCTAACGAATTATCTAAATAAGTACTTACTTACTTACTTACTCACTTACTCGCTTACTTATTTACTTACCTATCTACGTACAAAGAAAATATTTTTTTTTCAAATAACGCGTAAAATGTACTTGTGTGTCTATATCTGTGTGTGTGTGTGTGTGTGTGTGTATGTATAAAAATAATTAATTAAGTTTAAAACAAAGACTTACAATTTTCTCTCCCTTTTATTCTTAGAAAGTTCTTAGATGATTCGAAAAACAAAAATCAATCTCGTCTTTTCTTACAATTAATTATGTAATCTAAAATTCATCAATCACGTAATTAAACATTTTCACGATTAATTACGTAATCCTATGAATTAGTTCGTAGTTTAACAATCTGAAAGAAAAAAAAAGAAAAAAAAAAAAGAAAAAATTAATTCGAGTCTCGAAGAATTGATTTCTTCTTCCGTTTCTTTCTATTCTTTTTTTTTTCTTTTTTAAATCATTCACAAAGTTTTTGTAGGCTCCCCTCTTTCTTCCTGGTCTCTAAAAAATCTGATGAATACATTTTCGCAATTAATTACGTAATCCTATGAATTAGTTCGTAGTTTAACAATCTGAAAGAAAAAAAAAAAAAAAAAAAAAGAAAAAAAATTAATTCGAAAGAGTCTCGAAGAATTGATTTCTTCTTCCGTTTCTTTCTATTATTTATTTATTTATTTTTTAAATCATTCACAAAATTTTTCTAAGCTCCCCTCTTTCGGCCTGGTCCTTAGAAAATTTGATAAATACATTTTCTAACGAGCGATAGAGAGAGAGAGAGAGAGAAACAGACAGACAGAAAGAGAAAGAAATACACGCACACAGAGAGAGAGAGAGAGAGAGTGAGAAATACAAAATTAAAAGGAGACAGCAAGCGTGTCGTTCATAGCACGTTGCACTTCCGGTCGCCACCATTCGATATTCCAGCACCTCCTTAAGTCCTCCCACTCTTCCTCCCTCCTGCATTCATTCTCTCCTTCCATCGAATTCTCCCCTCCTCTTTTATTCTTCTTTCTTTCTTTCTTTCTTTTTTTCGCGTCTTGTCTAAGAAAGAGACAGCCAACTCCGTCTTCTAACCACTCGCGTTTCATTCTACTTCTATCTCGTTTCTAATTGTATGTCTTTGAAGTGTGAGTCCTCTCTCTCTCTTCCTCTTTTTTTGTTTGTTTGTTTGTTTGTTTGTCCCTTTTTTTTATTTATCAATTACGTTTCTCTATTACTCCCTCTCTCTCTCTTTATCTTTTATTCTTTT